>NC_092333.1:271837500-272107500 GCF_046630445.1 Rutidosis leptorrhynchoides | reverse complement strand
CGTGGGCAAAAGCAGAAAAGTCTATTAATTTGATAACTTATATAATAACTAATAGGATATTTAGTGAATGCACCGAGCAAAACGTTCACCACCTTTCATACGTTCACCACCTGTAACTCGATCAAGACATCTAGCCAATATTGTCGCCGTTGATTTTTCTTTAGAATCATCATCTAGTCGAACAAGTACTCCAATTCAAATTTCCGATAATCCATTTTTTGAACCCGACTTCACAATTGAGAACCCGGAGGATATTCAAGGACAATTCCAAGATCCTGAACCACTAATCATTCCTCCTGAACCACAAACCGTTAAATCAGAATCCTCTAGTGATTCGCATTCAATAAATTCAATTATGGAAGTAACAGAACCTCAAAGTATGGAAGACCGAATGAGAGCCACACGGAGTGGCCCAGGTCACGCCATTATTCGGCCAGATGTTAATGTGCCAGATTATGAAATCAAAGGACAAATCCTACACATGGTAACTAATCAATGCCAATATAGTGGTACGCCAAAAGAAGATCTAAATGAACATCTTCAAACCTTTAATAGGATCTGTACTATATTCAAAATCCGAGAAGTTGAGGATGAACAGATCTATCTCATGTTGTTTCCCTGGACTTTAAAGGGAGAAACCAAAGATTGGTTAGAATCGTTACCTGAAGGAGCGATTGACACATGGGATGTTTTAGTTGAGAAATTTCTTAAAAGATTCTTTCCGGCATCTAAAGCCGTAAGACTTCAAGGAGAAATTCTTACGTTCGCGCAAAAGCCAAATGAAGCATTATATGAGGCGTGGACAAGATTCGGAAAGTTGTTGAGAGGATGTCCTCAGCACAGTTTAGACACTTATCAAATAGTAAAAATATTCTACCAATGTGTCGACGTCGCTGCACGAAAAGACAACAACAAGGCAGCTGGTGGTTCCATTATGAAGAAAACCGCAACCGAAGCTCATAAAATCATTGATAACACAGCCTCCCACTCGCATGAGTGGCACCAGGAAAAAGATATCTTTCATTCATCTAAAGCGGCTAGAGCCGATTCTAGCCATGACTTTGATTCCGTTTCCACAAAAATAGATGCTTTCGAGAGACGAATGGAAAAGATGACTAAAGATATTCACGCAATACAAATCAGTTGTGAGCAATGCGGTGTACCACACTTAACGAAAGATTGTCACATTGAACAAACCATGAAACAACGTGAGAATGTTTTCTACATGAACCAAAGGCCGGGAAATAATTATCAACCGCCAAGGCCAAACTTCAATCGAATCAAAACATTCTTTACAATCCAAATGGACCCAACAATAACTCGTACAACCAACAAGGTCCGAATAACCAACTAACTCAAAACAACAATTTCAATCAACAAAGACCTAGCTTGTATAAACCACCACAACAAACCAAAGAGAAAAAGTCAAATCTGGAAGAAATGGTACAAAAGCTAGTTAAATCTCAAACACAATTTATTGCAACTCAAACCCAAACAAATGAGAGGTTAGATCAGTCATTTAGAACTCAACAAGCTTCCATTTTGAATCTAGAAAAACACATAGATACTCTTGCTAGCATGATGAGTGAGAGGGAACAAGGAAAGCTACCGAGTAATACTGAAGTAAATCCTCGGAATGAGAATGTTAATATGGTTTCAACAAATTCTGAAAAACCAGCACTAGAAGATGGGAAGGTTTTAGATGTGAGTAATAATGAAGAAGTTACAACACTACCACCACCCGAGTATGTAAAGCCAGTGGTGGCACCATACAGACCACCCATCCCGTTTCCAAGAAAAGGAGTTGAGTATGAGCAAGTGATATGTAATAAAGTTTGTGATACCTTTGGAAAGAAGAAGAAGAATAAGAAAGTGCAAGAAACAAAAACTGTAAAAGTAAACCCGGTGAAGACAGTTCCACCAAAACTTCCACCCAAGTTGGGTGATCCGGGTGAATTTATTATTCCTTGTCTACTTAGTGATTGTGTCATGTATGATGCACTAGCAGATTTAGGTGCAAGTGTGAGTGTTATGCCTCTTTCATTATATAAGAGATTAGGTGTAGGTGAGTTAAGTCCAACAGAAATGAGTGTTCAACTCTTTGATCAAACCATTAGGCACCCAGTTGGAATTGCTGACAACCTACCCGTTCAAGTGGGTAATTTAACCTTTTTAGTCAAATTTATTGTCATTGACATAGAAGAGGACTCAAACATTCATCTAATTTTAGGTCGACCATTCTTAGCGTCCACCGGGGCGTTTATTGATTTAAGAGAGGGTAGAATGACACTTAGTAATGGTGAAAAGTCAATCACCTTTGTGATTCAAAAGTCTAAATCTCCACCAACTAAAATTGTTGAACCAATAAAAACGATCGATAAGAACCATACTGTTTTACCAATTCCAACGGTAGTGCTTAGCAATAATAAAATGCGTAAGTGTGTGGAAGATGAAGTAACACCTAATGATGACTTGATAACAAAGAACCCCGTTGTTGATACGAAATTAAATGACCCCGTTATTGACAGTTCAATGAAGAAACTTATTAAACGGATTCGCGATGCTATAATGTCACACCCCCAAAATAGGGCCTAGGGTATTTGTGACTAATTATATCAAATCACAGTTGTATAAACGAGAACGACTCTATATGAGACGTTTTGAATAAAACATTTATTAATAAAACAGCGGAAGCATTAAAAGTTTTACATCAAATTTAAACTGAAATAATAATAATAGTCTTAATGCAAAGTAAATGTAATTAAATGAAGACTCCATGTAGCAGCATTCAATTCATCAGGTAGCAATCATGGCAATCATCTTATTCGTCACCTGAGACAAAACATGCTTAAAGTGTCAACCAAAAAGGTTGGTGAGTTCATTAGTTTATCAAAATCAATCATTTCCGTTATAATAATAGGCCACAAGATTTCAGTTTCATAAATATCCGTACACTAGCAAGTGTATAAAAGCATTCTATAAGTTGTAGGCACCCGGTAACAAGCCTTAACGTTCATGTTTTACCCTCTGAAGTACACCATATCAGGTGTGTTTAAAATAACCTCGAAGTACTAAAGCATCCCATAGTCAGGATGGGGTTTGTCAGACCCAATAGATCTATCTTTAGGATTCGCGCCTACCGTACATAGACAAGTAGTTTAATGTTACCAAGCTAAGGGTATATTTCTGGTTTAAACCCACATAGAATTAGTTTTAGTACTTGTGCCTATTTCGTAAAACATTTATAAATCAGCGCATGTATTCTCAGCCCAAAAATATATATAAAAAGGGAGCAAATGAAACTCACCTTAAATAGCAGTTGAAGTATTCCACGCAAGAAAGGAAAGTAAAGCAAGTAAGTGACCAAGATATCAACTAGAAGTAGTTCTTTAAGAGAGAAATGAGAGATTAAGGTGTAAGTTTGAAATGAGAAATGTATGTGGTATTTATAGTTGAAAATGTTAGGTAAAAAAAATTAAAATAAAATAAGTAAATCTTAAAAGTTAAAATAAGAAAAATTATTTTGTATTTTTATTAAAAGTAAATCTTAAAAGTTAAAATAAGAAAAAGTAGTTTGTATTTTTATTAAAAGTAAAATCTTAAAAGTTAAAATAAGAAAAAGTAGTTTGTATTTTTATTAAAAGTAAATTTTAAAAGTTAAAATAAGAAAAAGTAGTTTGTATTTTTATTAAAAGTAAAATCTTAAAAGTTAAAATAAGAAAAAGTAGTTTGTATTTTTATTAAAAGTAAAATCATAAAAGTTAAAATAAGAAAAAGTAGTTTGTATTTTTATTAAAAGTAAAATCTTAAAAGTTAAAATAAAAAAAGTATTTTGTATTTTTATTAAAAGTAAATCTTAAAAGTTAAAATAAGAAAAAGTAGTTTGTATTTTTATTAAAAGTAAATCTTAAAAGAAAAAGTAGTTTGTATTTTTGTATTTATTTATTAAAAGTAGATATAGTTTTGATTTTTTTTTTGTATAAAATTCTAAAAAAAAAAATTTGTTTAATATATTTCTAAGAACATTTAACATTTTATTTCTATATTTGTTTAATTATTAAATATGAATTTTATATAAAAATTATTATTATATTTAGTTTTTATAAAAATTAAAATTTATGATTATTAATTTATAGTTTTTATTAGTTTTATAAATGTTATAATATTATGTATTATTTAGTTAATTATATATTCTATTAACTAAATAACAAAAGTAATATAAATATTATATATATATTCATTGATGTAATTATGTTATATTATATATCATAATCTTATTTATAATATTTATAATTATATTATTTATTTTAAGCGTACGTTTATTCGGTCAACGTTAAATTTATTCGTATATAACAACTCTAGGTATTTTAGTAAAATCGGAAGTCGAAAAGTGAGGGTTGTTATAGTACCTACCCGTTAAAAGAAATTTCGTCCCGAAATTTAGTTTTTGCCATCAATCAGCGTTGTTCGTACCTAAACGAGGATATTTACGTTTTATCAGGTCTTCACGTTCCCAGGTAGGTTCGGGGCCTTTCGTGAATTCCAACGGATAGAATATTGTTCTGTTTCATGCATTTAAATAATACGAACCCTAATTTCTTACAGGTTCTTCTATAAAGTGCATTTTATCATTAATGCGGAGGTTATCTAAAGGATTAATAAGAGTGTCATTTGACTAGGTTATCCTCAAAAGAGATGATGGTGTTATACGAGCATTTTAGTAAACTGAACACATGAAATGTGTTATGAATAGTATTGAGCTTATTTAAAACTTTGAGTGTTTATGTCACAATATTAGGGTAGACAAAACAGAGAGTAGTTCATGAAAATTATAGTCATGAAGTTTGATAGAGATCATCATTGTTTACAACAAGAATATTGTAATGATGAATATAAGTTGAAAAAATAAAGTTTTATCACTACTGAATAATATGGATAAAACGATTTGATTATAGGAAGCGTATAAACGAAGCTATTGTAAAAGAGTGAATGAGAAATTAAATGTTCGCCTTAACTTTTGACGTAGTCACGATTGATTTTTGGAATTCAAGGGATTAAAGGAAATCTTCGTAATCCATAAGATTTGATTCTCCGGTAATTAAGGAATTTGAAATTTTCTTTGATTAAATGAGGTAATTGCTTCAATTGCTGTGTTTGGAATTTTGCTATAAATTAGCTTCTTCCGTTTCATTATCTTCACCACTTCTATACTTTCTTCCTCAATTCATACTTCCAAAGATTGTAAGAATGCTCCATCCAGTTCTTATCCTGGATATTTTTCTGACTATCATTTCAGTCATTCTTCTTTTTCATTTACCACTAGAGGAATTTGTTTTCTTCTACTATTACCTTGGGGTTATAGTGTTTTTAATTCTCCCATGTCTTTACGTTACAATACGTATTGATATACACGGTTTGTAATTTCGGTATCGTTATCGGGCTACATATTTTCCCTTATATGTCGGAGCTCTTTGCCTTTTTATTCTCCTCTCGACTCTAAGTAAAGCGAGTAATGGTCCAGAATTTGTAGGTATGAAGTTTCGAATGGACCTACTGTTCTAAGCGTAATATCACGATTTGATTTGGTAAATTACCAGAATTACTGAGGATAGAACTATCAAGAATATATTTGCTTGATATGTTCAGAGATTAAGTAGAATGTAAGAGTCGTGTAACATGGCAAATGATGATTATAAAGTCTATGAATCATCATCTTCCATTAAAAATTTAGCATGACTTACTGTAATATAATCATGTTGGCCTGACGTCATTATATTATACTAACTCATGCTTCAATTCTCAACACTACTTCAAATCATTCAAAATTTGAATTTAAATTTTACGGAACATAGAAACTTAAACAGTTTTCCTTTATGATGTAATAAAGATATTGCAAAGAGATAATTAATTGCGGACAAGAATCGTTATGAAGATATCTTTAGAAATATCGAGGATATTTATAACGAAAGATATGATGATATTTTAGAATTTCTAAAATCGATGGATAATGAAGAAATTCTTCTGTAAGGATTTAGAATGCGTAAAAAGATCTTCTGTGATTTCCTTCAGAAATCGAATCATCTAGATTCTTTGGTTATAGGTTTAGTCCTTGGGATTTGTCCTTGGTCTCCTTCATGTTTTGCTCAATCCGTCTTTCAATACCAGATATTCTTTTGAGCTTTTCCAACACACAATTCTTTATTATCAAGCTTCTGGTCATTAAGGCCATCTACAGATTTTGCTGCTTCATCAGCATTCTCAAGGTTAACTGATCTGAATCATTGATTATCAATCTGATATGTTTTCAAGGATTTTGAAGAATGTACAATGTAATATATTAATGTGAATGTTAGATATTTCTTGGGTATTACCTACCCGTTAAAATATTTTCACAATTAACAGTTTGTACAAAAGAATTTTTAAATACAATCTTTATGAAAATATACATACATATATATTTTCTTCATATGTAATTATGGATTTAATAAGTTAATATAATATTAAACTCATTTGATTTACGGTTGAAACGAGAATAAATAATCTCCAAAACTTTAGAGATTACATAATCGTCGCGGAATATTTCTTTAATAAAGTTATGAATCAATACTTCATCGTTCATTGTTATTAATATACCTCAGTAAATGATGTTGATGCTCGTGGATTTCTTGTGAAATTCATAAGGCACAAATGATGTTTTCGAGAAATTTTCGAGTACATCGAAAAATAGGAGTGTAAAATCACACATGCATTTGAATAATACACTTAGTTTATTATGAAATGGAGTTTATTGTACTGAAGCAGTGATTAATGATTGTTAAGTCATTAACGAAGGATGTACATCATAGCGTATTAGTGATATGAATTAACCAAGTAGTACATACTAGTTAAGATTCACACGTAATAGTTTAGTACGAAAAGATTTATTATTGTTCCAAACCATATATACATAAAGTATACATATATAATTCTTCAGGAAGAATGAGTCAATACATCTTAACTCATTATTACTAATATTCCTTAGTATCTATGGACGTATGATGTCGATGTTTGAGGTACCGATTATGATGTTGAGACGTGGGATGCTGATGTTGTTGTTGGTGAAGCTGATGCTGTTGGTGGTGATGTTGATAGTACTGGTGGTGCTGGTGCTGGTGCTGGTGCTGCTGTTGGTGCTGCTTGTGGTACTTGGTTAGTAAGTGTGAGCCTAGCTACCAAATCGCGCACTATTTCCTCCAGGGTTTCTACTTTACGCTCGAGTCTATGGATTTGTTCTACCCATTCCTCTGTAAGGTTTGTCAATTCTTGATATTTAGTTCGAAGTCTTCTAACTTCTTCTAATAACCCTTTCTGGTTAGAATTCGAGAGTAGAGGACGAATATTGTCGTTGGTTACATCGAGTCGACCTTCGAGGCGGAAAATCCTTGCGAAAAGAATGAAAACGGTATTGCGAACAGGTTCGCCAGTAAGAGGATCGAGTACTCCGACGTTTGGTGGTAAGTTTGGCTCGTGATAAGGAGTACCTTCTTCATTTCTCCATAGGGTGAGTATTTCGCGAACCCATCCCCATTTTCTAAAGAAATCACGGTAATTGATCGGTGGGTGTGCTCCTGTCACGCTATCTTTGGAGCTAGAAGAACTTGAGGAATTAGGTGAGAAATCCATATTATGTGTTTGGAATAGGGTTTGATATGAAATGGGTGTTGAATATTGAATGATATATTCATCTCCTTGAATACGTATATATAGCAAAAAGATTTCCGTAATTTACGGAGGAAATTTAGGAAAAGTGTTAGACAAGGTCTATTGGGAATAGATATGCTAAGATATGATTTGTCTATACTCTAATAATGGCAGTATGACGTGTCGAGATTATAAAATGATAAGTATGTAATCTAATAATCTTTCGATTAAAGACTTTCAATTCGTATACTGTGATAACCCAATGACATTTCCCGGTTCGCAAACCGATGCATAAAGGCATAAGGCATATAGGTTCGTGATATAACAGGGAGTTATATACGTTTGAGTATGAATTATAGGAGTTTCAAAAATCTTGGATAATATTTCATGTAATACATATGTAATACACAAAACCAGGATAGATGACTAGGTGAGTTGTTCTTAATAAGTTCACCACTTATTAAGTGCGTAAGTGACTAAGTGTTGTATGATCACTATAGTCAGGTTTGATATTGTGCACCATACCCAAACATCTATGCCACCGCCGAGTCACTTGAATGATCAATTGTTACCGGTTGGCCCAGGAATTCTCGACCAAAATCTAAGTTTGGCATTCGAAATCCACAAGCGTCCCATAGTGGTACCAAGGATCACCCTAGGCCTTAAGTAGCGTTGACGTTCGAGTAATTTCACATTATCGTGTATGTTATAATCTTAAGATTTAAGTATAGTTTCTAAGGTATAGTGTAGCATTTATCAATTAAAGGCAACAATTAAAGGCACTATGATCAAAGAAAGTTGTAGTCCTACATTGCTAATGTACCTAATTTTATAAGGCACACATAAAATGCAATCCTGGTTCTCTACAACAACCTGCTCCGATACCAATCTTTCACACCCCCAAAATAGGGCCTAGGGTATTTGTGACTAATTATATCAAATCATAGTTGTATAAACGAGAACGACTCTATATGAGACGTTTTGAATAAAACATTTATTAATAAAACAGCGGAAGCATTAAAAGTTTTACATCAAATTTAAACTGAAATAATAATAATAGTCTTAATGCAAAGTAAATGTAATTAAATGAAGACTCCATGTAGCAGCATTCAATTCATCAGGTAGCAATCATGGCAATCATCTTATTCGTCACCTGAGACAAAACATGCTTAAAGTGTCAACCAAAAAGGTTGGTGAGTTCATTAGTTTATCAAAATCAATCATTTCCGTTATAATAATAGGCCACAAGATTTCAGTTTCATAAATATCCGTACACTAGCAAGTGTATAAAAGCATTCTATAAGTTGTAGGCACCCGGTAACAAGCCTTAACGTTCATGTTTTACCCTCTGAAGTACACCATATCAGGTGTGTTTAAAATAACCTCGAAGTACTAAAGCATCCCATAGTCAGGATGGGGTTTGTCAGACCCAATAGATCTATCTTTAGGATTCGCGCCTACCGTACATAGACAAGTAGTTTAATGTTACCAAGCTAAGGGTATATTTCTGGTTTAAACCCACATAGAATTAGTTTTAGTACTTGTGCCTATTTCGTAAAACATTTATAAATCAGCGCATGTATTCTCAGCCCAAAAATATATATAAAAAGGGAGCAAATGAAACTCACCTTAAATAGCAGTTGAAGTATTCCACGCAAGAAAGGAAAGTAAAGCAAGTAAGTGACCAAGATATCAACTAGAAGTAGTTCTTTAAGAGAGAAATGAGAGATTAAGGTGTAAGTTTGAAATGAGAAATGTATGTGGTATTTATAGTTGAAAATGTTAGGTAAAAAAAAATTAAAATAAAATAAGTAAATCTTAAAAGTTAAAATAAGAAAAATTATTTTGTATTTTTATTAAAAGTAAATCTTAAAAGTTAAAATAAGAAAAAGTAGTTTGTATTTTTATTAAAAGTAAAATCTTAAAAGTTAAAATAAGAAAAAGTAGTTTGTATTTTTATTAAAAGTAAATTTTAAAAGTTAAAATAAGAAAAAGTAGTTTGTATTTTTATTAAAAGTAAAATCTTAAAAGTTAAAATAAGAAAAAGTAGTTTGTATTTTTATTAAAAGTAAAATCATAAAAGTTAAAATAAGAAAAAGTAGTTTGTATTTTTATTAAAAGTAAAATCTTAAAAGTTAAAATAAAAAAAGTATTTTGTATTTTTATTAAAAGTAAATCTTAAAAGTTAAAATAAGAAAAAGTAGTTTGTATTTTTATTAAAAGTAAATCTTAAAAGAAAAAGTAGTTTGTATTTTTGTATTTATTTATTAAAAGTAGATATAGTTTTGATTTTTTTTTTTGTATAAAATTCTAAAAAAAAAAATTTGTTTAATATATTTCTAAGAACATTTAACATTTTATTTCTATATTTGTTTAATTATTAAATATGAATTTTATATAAAAATTATTATTATATTTAGTTTTTATAAAAATTAAAATTTATGATTATTAATTTATAGTTTTTATTAGTTTTATAAATGTAATAATATTATGTATTATTTAGTTAATTATATATTCTATTAACTAAATAACAAAAGTAATATAAATATTATATATATATTCATTGATGTAATTATGTTATATTATATATCATAATCTTATTTATAATATTTATAATTATATTATTTATTTTAAGCGTACGTTTATTCGGTCAACGTTAAATTTATTCGTATATAACAACTCTAGGTATTTTAGTAAAATCGGAAGTCGAAAAGTGAGGGTTGTTATATATAACCAAGGGGAACTCTAAGTTATGTAACCGGTTAGTATCCAATCTATCGCCTAAAGAAAAGGCGAAACTAGTTGAATTTGTAGATATTACACAAGAATCCGACCAATGGCTTAAAGCAAAAGTCACAGATATGCAAGTTGATTATGGTCCAAAAGAAATTGACAATGAAGTTAATCAGAATTTTGACACTATATCTAACTATGTGTGGGGAGATTCAAATGTTCTAAAAAGAAAATATTGTCTAGAGTTAGTTGTTCTATTCTTGTGTAGTTCCGAGAATGGAATTCGATTGGTCTTTTCCACTTGCAGACACTAAAGAACTAGTTTTCTCCCTCCATTCTGAATTATTGTTTTGTAGGTTTTGTATGAAATTAATATGCATTTTAAATTTAAGTTTTGTGTGATTTAAAAAAAACAAAATTTACTTTATTTCACTAAGTTTAAGAAAATGATTTCTAAAATTCGTCGTGAGTTAAAGACTAGATCATAGAATCGAAATTGCTTTACCCAAAGACGGGGTGAAAAATTTTGTTATCATTATTTTTAATATTATTAATCTAAAGTATGCCAAAAAAAAATTAAAAAACCCAAAAATCTTTATTTTTAAAAAAATCGCTTTAAAACGACTATTTTTAAATTTTGTCAAGGGATGGACTAGGTAAATGTACCGAAACTACCTCTACCTAAAGTAAAAGGAAACAAAATTTTAAAAAATTATTCATTTAAATTGTTTTAATAAATAAAGGTTTTATAAAATATATATATATATATATATATATATATATATATATATATATATATATAGTCTATCTTATGTACAAAACAGGGTAAAATACATATTTTAAAAAATTAGCAAACAGTCCAGAAAAGCAACCATTTTTGAAGAAAAACATGTATGATAAAACAACAAAAGGAATGAACGATGAAGCGCGTCATCTATCATTCGACGAGCTTTGTAATTACAAACTGGGTATTTTTAATCACTTTTCTACACTAATCACCCTCATGAATTTATAATTATAGTCTGATTTCATGCAAATGAGGGCATTGCATGATCTCAAGTGTGGGGAAGGGTTATAAATTCTCTCGGGTTTTACACTTGGTTTAATTGCCAAATTTTGGGAAAATTTGAAAAATTTTCAACTAAATGAATTCAAAATCATGTTTATACATATTTATGAACGATAAAACTAGGTGATAATACCGAAATTATTGTTACCTCGGAAAGAACATAAATTGAGAAACAACCCAAAATGCTTGAATTCATTTAAAATGGAATAGAAGAGAATAAAAAGGCAAAGAAAGAAATAAAATAAAAGCTAAGTGTGGGAAAAATTTACCAAGTTATTTAAAACATATATCACATATTTTTGTACAGATTATTGCAGGTACTTTTTCTTTGGACTAAACTAATCAGTTTTACCCGATTTACTGTAATATATTTGAAAGAAAAATGGATCTTGTCATACCCCGTCCTAATCCATCTGGACGAAGTCACCAACATCTGGTCCCATTGCGATGATTGACTCCAAATAATGTCTTTAAAATGAGCAAATGCACAGCGGAAGGTTTCTTTCATACCTGAGAATAAACATGCTTTCAAGTGTCAACCAAAAGGTTGGTGAGTTCATAATTTTATCATAAAATAATAAAATTCATCATTTTGATAGACCACAAGATTTAAATCCTGCATGGTACAAATGGGCCCGAATCCTATACCCACCTGTAATGTACATGCGATAATTTTTAAATACAGTACACATTTCTTGTGTACGAAATCATCTTTCATAAATCTTAGTAACCGTACACATATCTCGTGCACAAAAATAACATACACATAATCTGTGTATAAAAATCATTCTCTCGATACATATCATTCACCTTTCATTTCTTTCATAGCTTGGCTTGGTAACCGACCTTAACATATAATGCGCATAATAATATCCCCAAAACAGAACATCTCGTCTGTATAATAATCATATAAACTTCGAAGTACTAAACACCACGCCCACTAGCCCTTCCGTCTAGTGAACATTCTGGGTGGGGGTGTTAAACCCGGTAGCTACCTTTAGGATTCGCGTCAATTAGGCGTGCACTAATTCTCAAAATTAGTGATGTTCCCTAATTCTTATGTTACCAAGCAATAATAATCAGGGGAAAATTATTCATATCAATTGTGGCAATTATCACGTCCACATAATTCAATGGTGGTAATTATCACGTCCACATAATTCATTCGAGGAATGTTTTGCTTGTGTCTATCTCGTCAAATATTTATAAAAGCATTTCATGTATTCGCAGTTCAAAATGTATTTCAAAAGCATTTAATAAAGCAGTTGTAAAAGTAGCGTATGTATTCTCAGTCCCAAAAATGTAAAGAGTAAAAAGGAATCAAATGAACTCACATATTATATTTTGTAGTAAAAATACATATGGCGTCATTGAACAAGTATAGGGTTGGCCTCGGATTCACGAACCTATATCATTTATGTATATATTAACACACATACATATAGTCAAATAAATTCATATATTATATCTTTAAATTATATATCTTATATATTTAAGTTGTACATATTTAAAATAGTTAATATTTATATAGTTTAATATTATATTTAAAATCAATAATTTTGTTATATGTAAATATTTATATAAAAAATATTTATATATATATATAATTATATGTAATATTATGGTAATTGGAATATATATATATTCATATAGAAAATATTTATTTATTATAATAATACTGTTAATGTAAAAGTAGTACTCATAACAATAATAATAATGATAATGATAATAATAATAATATTAATGATAATACTAATATTACTTAATAATAACTATTAATCATAATAATTATAATGATAATGTAAATATTAATACTTATACTATCAATGATACGATAATAATAATAATAACAATAATAACAATAATAATGGTATTAGTAGTACTACCTCACAGAAGTAGTCCTTAAAAAAAATGCCCAAGTCCGGGTCTGAACCCGCGACGTCCCGCTAACTCGAAAATAACCTTGAACATTACTCTGTTTGTGTACATCTGATATTATTACCACCCCAAAATATATATAAACCGTTATTCTGTTTTCCATTTTCCTATCTTCTATCATTATTAATACCGTATACGCCATTCTTCAACTCATCATAATCATACGCCATAACTTTATTATTGTCAATTATTATGATCATCATCGCTAACCCACCATAATCATAACCCCATCATAATCCTAATCGCCATGTATTAGTCAATATCACCTCCATCATCATATCATAATTATTTACCGTCGATCATTATCAACATAAAATCACAACCATAATTGTGACATAAACATAATCGTACTATGAACTAATTATTATCATTATCATTTCGTTACTCATCAAGGTATTACGTTTATCCTATAATCTTTGTTATTATTATTAGCCTCACCGATGACTAGCTAACCTCGGCCCATCAAAGTAAATAGTTTTCGGCCTGAATAAAATAAAAAGGCAGTCCAATAACACGTTCATATAGCATCCCAATTCCTAATTCCAATACACAGCCCGATCCAATTTGTATGAATAGATTGTATTCGCACATGGTTCTTTCAATTAAATAATTACCTACTAACTCCCACTAGCTCATAAATATGATACATGTCGGCCAATACAGCAAAAGGTATATGTAAAAGTGGCTTTGATCTATGACATTATTTGTAGGCTGCACATTAAATATATATAGCAGCTGTGATTTGTTTGATCAAATAAGAGAGCAGAAACAGGAAAACCCAGCTTGTTTTAATGGTTGTTTTCGAATAGGATTGCATACAGAAATAAAGGAGTTGCAAACACAGAAACAATCGAGCATCAATGATCATGGGTGAACACTGTTGTAGAAAATAAGAGGAAGAGAGAGATGGTTTACATAGATGGTGATATGGGTCAATGTAACTTTCACGGTGGTGTAATGCTGCAGTGGTGGTTGCAATGGTTCCGTAGGAAATTGTTATGGTGGGTTTACATCGTGAAGGTGGTGACGAATACGAGGGTGATGGTTGTTTTCAAGGTTTCCAAAGAACGGGATTCAAGGAACAAGAAATTGGAGGTGGTTGTTCTTGGTTGAAGAACGAAGAAACTCGAGCAGTTAACAATTTACAAAGGGAGTAACAGAAGATTTTAATTGATGGGTTTGTGGTTTTCTTCATTAAATAGTTACCGTAGAATAACAGTGGGGTGTTGATGGTTCGTTGGTTTCACAAAAGAGATGGATAGAAGAGGGATAGAGATGGTGGTGAAGGAGTAAGTGAATTTGTGGGTTCTGTAAGTGTATATATGTATCTATAAATCTATGCATTATGCATATATAGATAGATGAGTTTGATAAAGCAAAAAGCAACACAGTAAACTTCAATTCCAATTTCAATAGCACGGATAGAATTACTATTCGTCAATCAAACACAGTTTATGGAATCAATTTGAAATAGTGGAGAAATCATACAAATTGTACTATCTGTTTGGTGTTCTCAGTTGTAAGGAATAAAAGAAAAAGATCTAACATAATATATACCAATAAGAGGAGAACAAAACAAAAAAAAAATAAATAAATAAATAAGCGAAGATGCATGTATCTATTGATGCATGCATTTATGTAGGTGATGGTTTATGTGGTTTGTTTGAGTTGTCAAATATAAAGCACATATATAAAATTATATAGTTTAGATAGTGATTGGAAACATAAAGTAACAAAGAGCAGAGAAAACATGTTACTCCTCAAATTGCATTAGCATATATGTACATATAATATATGGGTGGGGATGACATGAAACAAACACATAAAGTTTAATAATTCAATCTCGTGACTAATTAAAATAAATTTATTCGTTTAGTTGATCTTGAGTTGCCAACATGACTATTGTCTGAGATGGTGACTTTATATTTTGAATATTATAAGATTATGTCAACTCATTTTACCTTACTAAGATGGCAACAATTAACAATTATTATTTTCAATTTACAATTAATTTATAGAGCTAATTAATATATGCTTCATTGATAATGATTCAACTTTACAATTTACATTATATATTTTATTTATCTATTTTAGTTGTATGTTTTATAAATATATATATAAAAATATTAACATCTATATATATAATCTAATTTCAATATTATTTATAACCATAATTTCATATAAAATATTAATAATATTTATTATATAAATATATTTATTATATATATATATATATATATACATATCTATTTACAAAGAGTTGTTCTTGAATCATCGAGAATTGTCGAAGGTCAATTGAATATATGAAACAGTTCAAACTTTTTGACACTCAACCTAACAGACTTTTCTTATCGTGTCAGAATCATATAAAGATCAAGTTTAAATTTAATCGAAAATTTCCGGGTCGTCACAGATCTACACGCTGAATCAATTCTATCATTAAAAGGAAGAAAAGTCTTTCGAGAAAAAGAAATGTGCTTCTTGAGTTATGTCAGGAAGTTGTCATCCAGACCACTTGTAGAGTCTACGAAAAAACTTGAAAAGTTTTCTCGAAAATCAGCTGGAAATCCACGGACCTCAGTATCAAACAGGGTCGCCATGTGGTCAAACTTATCCTAACCATGAGAGGATCTGTCTCGTAAAATGGGGAGGGCACCATGTAAATTAGCTTGATAAGACTAATGAATCAGACCCCCAGAAAGGATAATCTCCTTAAAGATTAAAAATAAGCATTTAAGCCTGATATTACTCAATCCTTGAGATTGACTTTAAAGATTGAGAATTACAAACTCATGGAATTCGATGATATCTAAACTCGAGCTTGAACGAGAAAATATTTTGGTCAAATTAAAACCGATTTGTTTTCTGAAAATCTATTTTCAATGCGTTCATTACCATTGAACGTAAAATCCTAAGAATTCATCAGAATTTATTAGGTCACCTGAATCAAATCGGGTGTCAACCGTAAGAACGGTGGTTACATAGCATGGTCGAAGATATGACCTTCTGCCAGACCGAAAAATTATAGGGTGATCTTTACTATTTCTCCTACAAAGGATAGTAATTGCATCCGACACGTTTTTGACCACAATTATCTGCATGTCATGAGAGATTGCCTTAACAGTTGCTTGTTCATCGCTTTCCTTTACAACCGGACGGTAGTTTACCAAAAGCTAATATACGGAGCAAGTATACTGGACGTGTGCTTTCCTAATACAAGGTTAGCAAGGGGGTGACACAAAACCACAAGTTTTGAGCTAAAATTTTAAAATATGAAACCCACACAACCCACAAAAACATTTTGCAAACACCGATGAAGGGTTATTCCGAAAAACTTATCTAGGGTAAAAGCTAGAATGAATTTTCAAAAGATCAAATGTTTTCATAAAGATCCAATTTCCTTAAGGATCTAAATTTTCATAGTCATGTGGGACTGTAAACCACATCGTTACTATCATTATTCATGTCGCTGTATCAAAATCACTAATGTATAAAGTGTGAGAATAAAAAAGTGATTCGAGTGAAGTGTGATTTAATTTCAAGTTCTATATTGCTTGAGGACAAGCAACGCTCAAGTGTGGAGATATTTGATAGTGCTCTAAATGAACATATATTTAGGCGCAATATCCTTCTAATATGTAAAGTTTTCAGTTGCAATTGTTTTATTTTCAAGTAATATTCGTTTAAATAAATAAGTGCGAAGACAAAAGACGAAAATGAAGATTTGAAGACGCAAATGACCAAAAAGCTCAAATGTACAAGATACAATCCAAGTGGTTCAATTTATTGATGAGAAACATCTAAGAATTATAAGAGTACAAGTCGCAGAACGCAAAGTACAAGTTATCTAAGCATACGAAAGGACGTTCGAAAATCCGGAACCGAGACATAAATCAGGCGTAAACGTACGAGACAACGGAGCTAAAATTACAAGTTAACTATACACAAGAATATAATATAATATATATATATAATTATATATATATTATATTACATATTAATTAATTCGAGCAGCCCACGTTTTGCAAATAAAAAATATCTGATCCAGGCTGGCCATGCGAGTGCATGAGAAATGAACTAAAATCCCATGCACTTGCATGAGCCCATGCGAGTGCATGGGAAATACATTACAATCTCATGCGAGTGCATGAGCTTCAGATTCAGGAAATATGCCTATAAAAGGCAGGCTTCTGCTCGACGAGAAAACACACCTCAATTTCTTTCTTTCTCTCTATATGTAATATATATATTTATAATTTTAATTTTAATTTAAGTTTAATAATAATAATAATTGGGTTATTGTAAAAAATGTTTTACGGGTCTTAAAGTTGAGACTCTGTCCGTGTAACGCTACGCGATTAATAACCACTGTAAGCTATGTTCTTCCTTTTTAAATTAATGTCTCGTAACTAAGTTATTATTATGCTTATTTAAGTCGAAGTAATCGTGATATTGGACTAAATATTAAGACGGGGTTATTGGATTTTGTACCATAATTCGGGTTTGGACAAAAGATCGACACTTGTGGACATTGGACTATGGACTATTAATAGAGGGGGTATTGTCTAATCGAATGACAACTCATTGGAATCTGTCGAACCTATCTTCAAATTAGTTAATCTAATAATTATTAAATGATTATGAATGTCCTATTTAGTGACATTTATACGACATCCTTTACAATCATTTAATTAATTATTCAAACTGATCAAGTAGGTAAATTAATATTCATATCTCATTAAAACAGGGGTGGATTACATATAAGGGTAATTGGTGTAATTGTTAACAAAGTATTAAAATCTTGGATTACACGTAGTCGATAACCTGGTGTAATTATTAACAAAGTATTAAAACTTTGTTACAGTCTAAATTCCTAATTAGTTGGAATATTTGACTTCGGGAATAAGGTTAATTTGACGAGCATTTTATAATTATGACCGATGGACTATTATGGTCAAAAACCAGATAGGTTTCAAATAATCTAGGACAAAGGACAATTAACCCAGACTAATAAATTAAAATCAAAACGTCAAATATCATGATTACAGAAGTTTAAATAAGCATAATTCTTTTATTGTATTTCTCATCGTACTTTTAATTATTGTCATTTTACTATTCGCAATTTTAATTATCGCAACTTTAAATATTGTTATTTATTTTATGCACTTTAATTATCATCATTTATCTTTACGCTTAAAATATAAAATCGACAAACCGGTCATTAAACGGTAAAACCCCCTTTTATAATAATAACACTTATATGTATATATATATATATATATATATATATATATATATATATATATATATATATATATATATATATTGTATAAATATAGTTGTTATAAATATAGTACGTAATCACTAGCTCCCTGTGGAACGAACCGGACTTACTAAAAACTACACTACTCTACGATTAGGTACACTGCCTATAAGTGTTGTAGCAAGGTTTAGGTATATCCCATCTATAAATTAAATATATAAAACTTGTGTAATTAGTATCGTATTCCGTATTAAAAATAATAGTATATCACGTACCACCGCTCGCACATCAATATGTGTGTATTAAGTTCTCGAATCATCTTATGCAATTTATGAACTTGAAACTTTGAAAATGGACCTTTAATGATCACTTGACGAGAAATCAGTTATTGTAAATGATGATTTTGATTGATGAAATGTATTTAGTTGTATTCCTCGTTAAATTACCTTTCCAATGATGTATGGTATGCGTTTTAAGTATTTACGGTTCGTTAATTGTGTTGGAATGAAATTTGGTTTGAGACTTAGACATTTGAAATGACCCAGGAACCAGCTCGAGTGCATTGCCGCAGCACGACCCTCCTTTGTCGCTGCGCGGCATTTGCCTGGTTTGGGGACTGACCAACTTGGTCATTTTTTGTTTAATTTCAACTATGCTACGCACCTCCAATTAACATGTAACTTATTCTAACATACTCATATATGATTATATAACTCAGAAAAATTGTCCGAGACCCGACCCGAATGTGTTGACTTTTTGGTTGACTTTGACTTAATCAAAGTTGACTTTTATTCAAACTTAACCAATACTTTGTTTAATCGTTATAACCTCTCTATTGTACTTGTATCTTGCATGAAACTTGACAATGTGATTCACATGTTATATAATTGAGTCGTAACCAGCCATAGGACTAATTGAACACTTTGACCGGCCGTGTTTTACCGTTATTGACACGACCTACTTGTTTTGGTCAAGACTAGCATTCGTTCTTGCACATGTTACTTTGTGAAGTACTTTATTTACTCGTGCATTCAAGGTGATATCATAGTCTCACTTTTACTCTTTGAAACTTGCATTTGGGATGAGAAAATATAAAAGTTTCGTTTTACGAAGAGAACACAAGTACGAAAACAAACATTCTACGTACGAGTTAGAACAAAAATGCCTCAATTCAATTATCATTAGTTACACTTGTCGGGTGTAAGCGAGAACTTATGTTGTATGGCCATATGGGTTTAACAAACCCTCATTCGAACGGTTCGCTACCGTTATGCGGATAAAATATATTTTTGAGAATAAAGTGTAGGTTCTAACACTATGTGATGGGGTAACGTTAGTTAAGCCTTGATAATTGGGTGCTCATGATAACAATTTTTAGAATGATTTTACTATTACATCAACGTTATAAATCTTGTGGTTCAACTTACTTACTTACTTAGTCACTTACTAAACCTATGATTTCACCAACGTTTTCGTTGACAAAGTTTCTATGTTTTTCTCAGGTCCAAGAATGATATGTGTTACATCCTTCCGCACTTTATTTTGATACTTGCTTGGATTTCGAGTATACTTGCATACATGGAGCGTGTTTTGACTTTACATTAAATCGTGTCGCATAGGTTTCATTTGTACTTAAAAACTTTGTATCGTATTAGTCATTGAACTACTTTGTAAACTTGGAAACATCTTTACATATGAAATGAATGCGACATATTTTGGTCAAACGTTGTTTTAAAGACTTATGACCATGTAACAAGACCTAAGTAGTCAGCGCCGTCAATGACAATTTTGTCAGGTCGCTACAGATGGTATCAGAGCGTTGGTTATAGGGATTTAGAGTTCATTGGTGTCAACCCTGAGTCGTAGGGTACATTAGTGAGTCTAGACTACAACCGACATATAGACTTGAAGTACTTGACTACTTGTGCATTTATACTCGAACTCTTTTATTCATGTCTAACTCTTATTCCATCTTAATCTCACGTTGTTGATTTGATTGACATACCATCTTGACTTTATGAGGTAATGATAAATGCACATGTGAATTAGGATAATATAATTGCCGGGATTATATTACGGTGATTCAAGTGGACATTCCTACATTACGACATAGAGAATCGAGGGCGGATCAAGGAAAATTTTCTCTCTATCTTTATTCCATATCACGATTAGTATTATTGAGAATACTAATCAATGATATTCTTGTATTTTCAAGGAACAATGGCTCACCGAGGTTGTAGTGACCCGAACTTTTCCATGTTTATATATATATTAAATGAAATTGTTATTTACATGATTAAGTGTTTCCAACATGTTAAGCAATCAAACTTTTTAAGAGTTGATTAATTGAAATAGGTTTCATATAGACAATTGACCACCCAAGTTGATCGGTGATTCACGGACGTTAAAACTTGTAAAAACTATATGATGACATATATATGGTTATATATATAGTTAACATGATTTTATTATAAGTATGTATCTCATTACGTATTTTAACAATGAGTTATATACATAAAAATGAGACTATTAATTTAAGAAACTCGAAAACGATATATATAACGATTATCGTTATAACAACGTCTTACTAGGTACATATGAATCATATTAAGATATTGATACACTTGGTTAATTATGTTAAATTATAAGTAAATATATTATTAAGTGTATTAATAATGAAATACATAAGTAAAAATAAGACTACTAACTTAATGATTTCGAAACGAGACATATATGTAACGATTATCGTTGTAACAACATTTAACTGTATATATATCATACTAAGATATATTATATATCATAATATCATGATAATATAACAATTTAACATCTCATTTGTTATAATAAACAATGGGTTAACAACATTCAACAAGATCGTTAACCTAAAGGTTTCAAAACAACGTTTACATGTAACGACTAACGATGACTTAACGACTCAGTTAAAATGTATATATATGTAGTGTTTTAATATGTATTCATACACTTTTGAAAGACTTCAAGACACTTATCAAAATACTTCTACTTAACAAAAATGCTTACAATTACATCCTCGTTCAGTTTCATCAACAATTCTACTCGTATGCACCCGTATTCGTACTCGTACAATACACAGCTTTTAGATGTATGTACTATTGGTATATACACTCCAATGATCAGCTCTTAGCCACCCATGTGAGTCACCTAACACATGTGGGAGCCATCATTTGGAAACTAGCATGAAATATCTCATAAAATTACAAAAATATGAGTAATCATTCATGACTTATTTACATGAAAACAAAATTACATATCCTTTATATCTAATCCATACACCAATGACCAAAAACACCTACAAACACTTTCATTCTTCAATTTTCTTCATCTAATTGATCTCTCTCAAGTTCTATCTTCAAGTTCCAAGTGTTCTTCATAAATTCCAAAAGTTCTAGTTTCATAAAATCAAGAATACTTCCAAGATTGCAAGTTTACTTCCAAGTTTTCTAAATCCATTCCAAATAATCATCCAAGATCAAGAAACCTTTGTTACTTACAGTAGGTTATCTTTCTAATACAAGGTAATAATCATATTCAAACTTTAATTCAATTTCTATAACTATAACAATCTTATTTCGAGTGGAAATCTTACTTGAAATTGTTTTCGTTTCTTGATTCTGCTTCAAGAACTTTCAAGCCATCCAAGGATCCTTTGAAGCTAGATCTATTTTTCTCATTTCCAGTAGGTTTATCCAAGGAACTTGAGGTAGTAATGATGTTCATAACATCATTCGATTCATACATATAAAGCTATCTTATTCGAAGGTTTAAACTTGTAATCACTAGTTAATTCTAAACTTGTTCGCAAATAAAAGTTAATCCTTCTAACTTGACTTTTAAAATCAACTAAACACATGTTCTATATCTATATGATATGCTAACTTAATGATTTAAAACCTGGAAACAAGAAAAACACCGTAAAACCGGATTTACGCCGTCGTAGTAACACCGCGGCTGTTTTGGGTTAGTTAATTAAAAACTATGATAAACTTTGATTTAAAAGTTGTTATTATGGGAAAAAGATTTTTATTATGAACATGAAACTATATCCAAAAATTATGGTTAAACTCAAAGTGGAAGTATGTTTTCTAAAATGGTCATCTAGACGTCGTTCTTTCGACTGAAATGACTACCTTTACAAAAATGACTTGTAACTTATTTTTCTGACTATAAACCTATACTTTTTCTGTTTATATTCATAAAATAGAGTTCAATATGAAACCATAGCAATTTGATTCACTCAAAACGGATTTAAAATGAAGAAGTTATGCGTAAAACAAGATTGGATAATTTTTCTCATTTTAGCTACGTGAAAATTGGTAACAAATCTATTCCAACCATAACTTAATCAACTTGTATTGTATATTATGTAATCTTGAGATACCATAGACACGTATACAATGTTTCGACCTATCATGTCGACACATCTATATATATTTCGGAACAACCATAGAAACTCTATATGTGAATGTTGGAGTTAGCTATACAGGGTTGAGGTTGATTCCAAAATATATATAGTTTGAGTTGTGATCAATACTGAGATACGTATACACTGGGTCGTGGATTGATTCAAGATAATATTTATCGATTTATTTCTGTACATCTAACTGTGGACAACTAGTTGTAGGTTACTAACGAGGACAGCTGACTTAATAAACTTAAAACATCAAAATATATTAAAAGTGTTGTAAATATATTTTGAACATACTTTGATATATATGTATATATTGTTATAGGTTCGTGAATCAACCAGTGGCCAAGTCTTACTTCCCGACGAAGTAAAAATCTGTGAAAGTGAGTTATAGTCCCACTTTTAAAATCTAATATTTTTGGGATGAGAATACATGCAGGTTTTATAAATGATTTACAAAATAGACACAAGTACGTGAAACTACATTCTATGGTTGAATTATCGAAATCGAATATGCCCCTTTTTATTAAGTCTGGTAATCTAAAAATTAGGGAACAGACACCCTACTTGACGCGAATACTAAAGATAGATCTATTGGGCCTAACAAACGTCATCCAAAGTACCGGATGCTTTAGTACTTCGAAATTTATATCATATCCGAAGGGTGTCCCGGAATGATCGGGATATTCTTATATATGCATCTTGTTAATGTAGGTTACCAGGTGTTCACCATATGAATGATTTTTATCTCTATGTATGGGATGTATATTGAAATATGAAATCTTGTGGTCTATTGTTACGATTTGATATATATAGGTTAAACCTATAACTCACCAATATTTTTGTTGACGTTTAAAGCATGTTTATTCTCAGGTGAATACTAAGAGCTTCCGCTGTTGCATACTAAAATAAGGACAAGATTTGGAGTCCATGTTTGTATGATATTGTGTAAAAACTGCATTCAAGAAACTGATTTCGATGTAACATATTTGTATTGTAAACCATTATGTAATGGTCGTGTGTAAACAGGATATTTTAGATTATCATTATTTGATAATCTACGTAAAGCTTTTTGAACCTTTATTTATGAAATAAAGGTTATGGTTTGTTTTAAAAATGAATGCAGTCTTTGAAAAACGTCTCATATAGAGGTCAAAACCTCGCAACGAAATCAATTAATATGGAACGTTTTTAATCAATAAGAACGGGACATTTCAGAGGTCAACACAACACTCCTCCCGAAACTCTCGAACAAGCTCTTCAACGAATGATAGCCACCGCCGTGGATGCGGCCATGGCCGGTCACTCCCCCAACAACAATAACAACAACACTAACCATGGAACCAATAATTCAAATGAGGGTTGCCCCTACAAGAACTTCATGGGGTGCAAACCTCCCACTTTCGATGGAACCGGGGGACCAGTTGCTCTCACCCGATGGTTTAAACAAACGGAAGCTGTTTTTAGCATAAACAGTTGTCGGGACCAATATTAGGTCATGTTTTCCACCCTCACTTTCACCGGTATTACTCTCTCATGGTGGAACACGTATGTACAATCTGTGGGTACCGATGAAGCCCACTCACTCTCGTGGACCGAATTAAGAGAAAGAAGGATCATCGAATACTTCCCGCGCGAAGAGACTCGAAGGCTCGAACAGGGACTAAGAAATTTAAAAACGGTCCGGAATGACCTCGAAGATTACAATCAACGGTTTTCCGAACTATCCTTAATGTGTCCAAACCTCATGACTCCCGAGTCCCTAAGAGTTGAACTTTACATGGATGGCCTCCCTAAGAGTATTCGACACGGGGTAATGTCATCCAAACCCGCTAACATACAAGAGGCTTTAATGATGGCCCGCAAATCTATAGAAACGGTGGATGAAATTGAAGCGCTGACACCAACGGTCGAAGATCAATCGGGTGGCAATAAAAGAAAATAGGAAGCCTCCCCATCAAGCAACTACAACAACAACTTCACCAAGAAGCCTTTCACCTCCAACGGCAAGTAGAGTTATGCCGGAAATCTACCTATTTGTGACAAGTGCCACAAGCATCACTTTGGTGAGTTTGACAAACCATTTTGCAGCAAGTGTCGAAGAAGTGGCCACTTGGCCAAATATTGTAAAAGTACCGCCCCCGTCGCTCAAAAGGGGCCCAATGCACCAAAACGGGTGTTTGTCATAAATGTGACCAACTGGGTCATTTTAGAAATGCATGCCCAAGGAATAAAGCTAAAACCAATGCACGCGGTTGAGCTTTCAACATTAACGCCAAGGATGCCCGAGATGACAATGAACTAGTCACGGGTACATTCTCCTCAACAACGCTTATGTTTCTTGTTTATTCGATTCCGGTGCCGATAAATGTATTGTATCCGAGGCATTGGCTCATACTCTTTGCACTCCACCACTTCCCCTAGATATTACTTATGCCATTCAAGTGACCAACGGAAAACTATTGCGTGTCGACAAATTTAATTGGAGGGTGTACGTTAAACTTTTGGGTAAAGGATTTGAAATTGACTTGATACCTATAGAACTAGGGAACTCAAAACCTATTCGTTAAGAAGAAAATGTTTCCCTACAAATATGTATAGATTATCGTTAACTAAGTAATTTTTGGTAAAGAACCGATATCCTCTTCCTCGTATCAATGACCTCTTGATCAATTACAAGGATCTCGTGTGTATTCCAGTCAACCTCCATTCCGGTTATCATAAATTAAGGGTTAAGGGAGAAGATGTCTCCAAAACCGCTTTCCGAACTCGCTATGATAGTTATGAATTTCTTTTAGTATCGTTCAGTTTAACTAAGGCTCCGTCCGTGTTCATGGATCCTATGAATCGCGTATGCAAGCTTATCTAGATAAATCCGTTATCATATTCATAGATGATGTCTTAACCTATTCAAAATGTGAAAGAGAAAACGAACAACATCTCCGTCCTAAGCTCGAATTCTTGAGAAAAGATCGACTCTATGCCAAATTCTCCAAGTGTGAATTTTGGTTAAACGAAGTCCAATTCCTAAACCATGTTGTTAGTAGTCAAGGTATTAAAGTAGACCTCGCAAACATCGAAGCCACACGTAAATGGGAAACCCCTACTACTCCTACTCATATTCGTCAAATCTTGGATCTCGCAGGTTATTACAGAAGATTCGTTCCCAACCTTTTTCCGTATTGCTCGTCCTATAACCTCGTTAACTCACGAAGGGAAGAATTAAACCTCTCCGTGTCCAAACCTTGAACGTGATTATTCACACCAACCTTACTAGCTAAATTCGTGTAGCACAAAATGAAACATCAGATATGAAAATACTTCTAAGTGAACGCCTGAAAGGAATCCTCTCTCGACTTGAAATCAAGGAAACTGAAATTTGTTATTTTGCACGAAGAATTGGAATACTTAATTATGGACCCGATCAATCTTCTCATCACCACGTACCACGTTACATAACTCTGTTAATTTACTGTTACCATCTGATATTACTGGAACCTAAGATAACACACAATCCAAGGATACCTCTTTCTTCTTTGACTTATCGTCCTTATGCTTCCGATATATGGCAAGCTACTACTCGACTCCAAAACATATATAACTTCATGTACTACCTTGTTTTCCACCAAGTCTCAACATTTAACCACAAGACGCGCGATGTGACTATATCCAAAAATGAAAACTCCTCCTATCATTACACTCATACTTCCGTACAAGGAAATCTTATCACCCGATCTCTCAATGGAGAGAGACTGCCACACTATACCAGCTTTCACCACGAAGGGGAATAACCTTATTAAACGTATTTAGAAACCGACGAGATAGGAAAAACTAGCACAACTATTCATTGAAGAGATTCTATTCCAACACGGTGTACCATTGTCAATTATCTCGGATCAAAATGCTCGTTTCACTTTTAGATTTACAAGAAGCCTTGGGACACGTTTAGACATGAGTACCGTGTATCATCCGCAACCCGACGAACCAAGCAAATGTACGATTGAAATCTTGAAAGACATGTTACAAAATTGTATTGTTGCCTTTAGTTGTTCCTCTTACCACAATAGCTATTATCCGAGTATTAATGCCGCACCTCTTCTCAACTTTATATGGTCGAAATTGTCGTTCTTCTATTCGTTGGGACGAAGTAGGTGACAAGCAAATCACCGGATCCGAAATCATTCAAGAAATAACCATTAAGATCGTTCAAGTCCGAGAAGGGCTCAAGACGGCCCGTAGTCGCCAAGAGAGCTATGCCGATGTTAGACGTAAACCTCTCGAATCCCAAGTGGGTAACCGCAAAATGTTAAAAGTCGCACATTGGAAAGGTGTAATCCATTTCAGGAAAATGAAGGAAGTTAAATCCGCGATATTGATCCTTTTGAAATCTTGGGGTGTATTGGACCCGCTATATAGCGTTTAGATCTTCTGACTCAATTAAGTTTCCGTTTATGCTACCTTCCAGATACCAAACTTAGAGAAGTGTCATGCGGAACGGGAACTTGTTATTCTTTTAGATGATATTGCTATTGACGACAAACTCCACTTCATAGGAGAACCGGTTGAAATTATGGATCGTAAAACCAAACCTTAACACAACGTAAAACCCCGACTGTCCAAGTTCGTTGGAATGCCAAAAGAGAACCCGAGTTTACGTGGGAGAGACAAGACTAAATGAAAAGGAAGTATCTTCACTTGTTCATAGAATTGACAACGCAAGGTCTCGAGGAAGGGACATCGACTATTGCTTCCAACTAAATTTTGGGACGAAATTTCTTTTAAGGTGTGGGTAATGTAACAACCCGCATTTTTTCGTTAAATTATTTTAATACCCATCTTTTTATTTTGATATTATCTTTCCCTATCTAAATTTGTATCATCCGTTAGCTAACGTTCTTAATATTTTTGTCATTTAATTATAACATCTCTCGTTTGCTCCAGCGTTTTTAAAATGTTCGTTCGGTTAATTCGTGCAACCGCTTTTAATACTTGAGGGACTATCTAATACCCCGTCCTAATCCATCTGGATGAAGTCATTACATTTGGTTACATCGCGAGGTACTTGACCTCTATATGATACATTTTACAAACATTGTATTCGTTTTTAAAAGACAAATTTTCTTTACATCGAAAGTTGACGGCATGCATACCATTTCATAATATATCCAAATATTATTGACTTAATAATAATCTTGATAAACTCAATGACTCGAATGCAACGTCTTTTGAAATATGTCATGAATGACTCCCAGTAATATCTCTAAAATGAGCAAATGCACAGCGGAAGATTTATTTCATACCTGAGAATAAACATGCTTTAAAGTGTCAACCAAAAGGATGGTGAGTTCATTACTTTATCATAAATAATCATTTCCAATATGTAAATAGACCACAAGATTTTTATTTCATTTCTCAATAACATCATATAATATGAGGCATTTCGCAAACTGCATAGAGATAAAAATCATTCATATGGTGAACGCTTGATAATCGAACTAACAGGATGCATATTGAATATCCCCATCATTCCGGGACTCTCATCGGACATGATAATCGAAGTACTAAAGCATTCGTAACCCGAATGGGACGTGTCAAGGTCCATAGATCTATCTTTAGGATTCGCGTCAATTACGGGCCATTTCCCTAATTCTTAGCCTACCAAGCTAAAAAGGGGCATATTCGATTCGACAATTCAACCATAGAATGTAGTTTCGATTACTTGTGTCTATTTTGTAAAACATTTATAAAAGCAGCACATGTATTCTCAGTCTCAAAAATATATATTGCAAAAGCATTTAAAAGGGAGTAATGAAACTCACAATACGATATTTTGTAGTAAAAATATGAATACGACGGAATGGAACAATGCAAGGTTGGCCTCGGATTCACGAACCTATATCATATATATATATATATATATATATATATATATATATATATATATATATATATACATTAACACATATATTTGTAATCAAACAAATTCATATATATATTTATTAATGATATCATTTTATAATAATAACTTGTATGTTTCATAAATGTATTCATTTTATGTAAAATAAAAATATAGTTATATTATATTTAAGTATTGTTTTATATAACTAATAGTTATTTAATAAAATAATATTAATAATAATAACTAAGAAGTTGTATCTTTTTAAAATAATAAAATTAATAATAATAATTATAATAATAATAATCTTGATAATCCTATTAATACTAATGATAATAATAATAATAATCATAATTTTTATATTTAGTGTTAGTTTAATAATAATAATAAAAATAATAATAATAATAATAATAATAATAATAATAATAATAATAATAATAATAATAATAATAATAATAATAATAGTAATAATAATAATAATAATAATAATAATAATAATAATAAGATGATAATAATAAGATAATAATATTAATAAATAAATGAATAGATAATTAACTACCTCAAAGGAGTATCCCTAAAAAAATGCCCAAGTCCGGGTTTGAACCCGCGACGTCCCGATAACATCTTTAACAATTCCTCTGACCTCGCTCTTTCTGATTATAACTAGGATTTAGATTTATTTAAACCTTTGGAATCGATTTATCCTCTTGATTATATCCCTAATCTAATTTAAAACATTATAACACTTATCCTCATCCTATTATCTTTACCATCATTCGTTCATATCATCATTATCAATATATCATCACCATTAACGCTTAACATCATCGACCCACATCATAATCATCATCATTCTTAATACCTATCAATCATCATCACCGTGCTCGTTTATTACCAGTCTTCGAACACATCACATAACCATCATCATTCTTTCATTATAATAGACGTCATATTACCTGCAAATAAATAATAATAATCCTTAATTATATTCATACTTCCATTTGTTTGTGTTTCCTTTTTTTTTTTAGTCCGATAACTAACCAAAGCTTGGCCCAACTTAACTAATTAATGGCCCAACAACAAAATGTAATAATTGGTCTAACAACAAAAGGAAACTCTCGGCCCAAGGATTAACCATAATATTGTCATGGTCCAAATCGTGTCACAAGTCCACGTCCCAAGTAAAAAAAATATTCACGGCTCAAGTTCAAGATAATATAAAAGAATTAAGTGTTTTTGTCTGTATAACCGTATGGTATAGAAACAAAAATGTGACATCCTTCTCCTAACAACCACCCTGATTAAATCGATAAATTTCACAAGTGGGATCTTTTGGTGTAGATTGTCGGCCACTAGGGAGAAAGAAAATTATGATCTCATGTATTATTATCTCGCCATACACCGTCATCATTCTTTATCATCCTAATATATCATCATTCTAAAATCATGATTATAATCGTAAGCATCATAACTCTTCATCATCATTCATCTTAAACATCTCATCATCATTATCCTACGGTCCTCAGTCATCACCAACTCGTTTATCATCACCATATCATGTATATTACCATAGAAGCATAAAGTTACATTTTCTTCTTCTTTCATGGATCGAACAGAAAAATTTATAGATAGCAAAAATGTATTCGTGGGTTATGTATTTAGTAGTAGTCCAATTAAGCTTAAAGGAGTCCAATTTAATAGTTCAAATGCTTTTTAATTGGATCCACCAACTAGTCTACTAACGGCCCAAGTAATATTCCATTAATCCTCATAATTTTGACCGTCCAAAACAATTCCAATTCAAGTTTACTAAATGTCGGCCAAAATAACTTAACTGCCCCACTTCCATAAGCTATTCGACTTTTTTTATTTTATTTTTTATATGATTACAACCATTTTTGAATCTCTATCATATACCCCATATAATATTTTAATGTAATAGTTTTCAAGAAAACAAATGCTTTTGTCTGCCATTTCTCAATCAATCCATTAATAAATTCAAAAGTGACTTTTTATATTGTTTACTATAATCAAAGGTTTATTCATATATACCTTATTACATAGCGAGCCATACTTAAAGCATTCGCTGGCATTCTGGTTGACGATTTTCAGCAAAAAAAAAATGATGGTTCGAAGGAGAAAAAAGGACCAGTAAAGCGATGAATAATGATGCTTGTCACGGTTTGAAGTGCAGCAATTTATAAGGAGATTAGATGGTGACTATTACTCGATTATGTAGGAGCTTTGGATGATGATGGTGGTGATGAGGTGGTTGTTGTTGTGTCAAGGTGGTGAAAGGTTTCATGGTGTTTGTTTGGTGATGGTAGTAGTAGTAAAACCAAAAAAGTTCAAGTAGCGGGTCACGATGGTGTATTGGTCTAGTGGTGGTCGGTGATGATAGTTAGGTGTGGTTATGGTTTGAGTTGTTCAATCATTTACTACAAAGGTAAGTAGAAAGACAGAATAGTTGCGGCACAAAGGGACGTGCAGTATCTTGGTGGTGTTGCAGGTTGTCGAGCAAAACATAAGTAGAAACAAGATGATCGTGTGGTGTTAGTTGATGGAATCCGGTGGTGGTATGGTGGTCGATTATGGGTTGTAGATGGTTCTTGGAGGTTTGAAGATGGCAAGTGATAATGGTGGTTTTTAATTGTTTGATTCAACGAGTATGTATATATATATAAATCTTATGTCATGTTAGTCTAAAAGAAAACATTAATGAAGATATATCAATTTGTAATAGGGAAGCCATCGGATATATTCAATTGTGGGGTTTGTTCAAATAATTCATAAGTGGTGATGTGTTATAATAACAGAATGATATATAATATGTTACACATTGTTTGAATGAAAACAAAATGGTACCTACACTCACACGTTTATACAACAAGCCACCTATTTACTAGATATATTCTACCGACACTTTTAACACCGAGTGGTATATCGTGTTCATTGCTAAATAGTTAGTATATAAAAGTGATCCTAAAAATCCTAAATTATGTATATTTATTTATTTTGGTCATTAAATGTTTGAAACCTGATCAAAAGGGTGCGTCTAATATTTATTTTTAGTTTCAAATAATATGTACGGAGTATTTAAACTAAAAAGATAAAAATATTTTTATCAAAACTAAAATCTTCGTAATTAATTTACGATTCAACTTTCATTTTAAATCTTCATAATTTCGTATTAGATCTATATGAATACTAACGATACGTCAACCAAGTATCACAATGTGTTCAATAAACTTTTATATCTATATATAGATTCATTTTAAATAATAAATTTTATTATATCTTATATTATTTTATTTTTACAAAATTAATTCTAATAACTAAATAATATGATATTTCATTTTATATTTTGAATTAATCTATATATTTATATTATTAAATATATGTGTATCTATTTACAAATAGTTGTTCATGAATCATCGAGAATAATCGAAGGGTAATTGCATAAATGAAAATAGTTCAAAATTTTTGAGATTCAACCTAACAGACTTTGTTTGTCGTGTCAAAAAAAAATATTAAATCGTATCGAGAGTTTGGTTTAAAATTAGTCAAAATTTTCCTGGTCGTCACAGACTAATCGTGTCAAGTGGCAAAAGTGGTGACTAGGTCAACTAGTCAACCACCTCACCACCACCACTCATTTCCATTTCTTTTTCTTTTCCAATTTCTCTCAAAATATTACTTCCACTTTTATATCCTTTTGATCTTCAACAAAGATTCATCATCTACTCAAGATCTAGCAAGCCTCAACTCAAACAAATTACATATTCAGAATCCTTGCATCTTCCTCTTCGAATCCATACCAACTTCATCTCGTTTGGGTAACTTTCTAAAAACACTAATTTTCTTGTTCTTGATCTTTAAAACTTAAAAGTGTGTTAATTAGTATCTATGGCTCAAGTCTAACATGATTATGTGATTTATTTGCTTGTTCTTGCTATTTTGATGTAACTAGCTTAAACTTGGAGATGACTTACTTAATCTTGAGATTTGTTTGATTAAATGTTGTTAGATGTTAACAGTGCATGTATAAATGTGTTACTAGTATCACTAGCCACATTTTGGTATGTAGGTTGACTTGAAAAAGCCTCATTAACATGATTAAGGATTTTATGATTGTTAGTTAGGGTTTGGTAGCCTTGAATGTAATTTTTGATGCATTAAAAGCCTTGCAATGTTGTTTGTAAGTGTTTGATAGTATTGTATGCGTAATTACCTACGAAATGGAGAATTATATATATATGTGTGTATTATATGTGTAATTACCTACAGTAAAACCCCCTTTTATAATAATAACACTTATATACATATATATATATATATATATATATATATATATATATATATATATATATATATATATATATATATATATATATATATATATATATATATATATATTTGCATAAATATAGTTGTTAAAAATATAGTACGTAATCACTAGCTCCCTGTGGAACGAACTGGACTTAATAAAAACTACACTACTCTACGATTAGGTACACTGCCTATAAGTGTTGTAGCAAGGTTTAGGTATATCCCATCTGTAAATTAAATATATAAAACTTGTGTAATTAGTATCGTATTCCGTATTAAAAATATTTGTATATCACGTACCACCGCTCGCATATCAATATGTGTGTATTAAGTTCTCGAATCATCTTATGCAATTTATGAACATGAAACTTTGAAAATAGACCTATAATGATCACTTGACGAGAAATCAGTTATTGTAAATGATGATTTTGATTGATAAAATTTGTTTAGTTGTATTCCTCGTTAAATTACCTTTCCAACGATGTATGGTATGCGTTTTAAGTTTTTACGGTTCGTTAATTGTGTTGCAATGAAATTTGGTTTGAGACTTAGACATTTGAAACGACCCAGGAACCAGCTCGAGTGCATTGCCGCGGCGCGGCCCTCCTTTGTTGCGGCGCGGCATTTGCCTGGTTTGAGGACTGACCAACTTGGTCATTTTTTGTTTAATTCCAACTATGCTACGCACCTCCGATTAACATGTAACTTATTCTAACATACTCATATATGATTATATAACTCAGAAAAATTGTCCGAGACCCGACCCGAACGTGTTGACTTTTTCGTTGACTTTGACTTGACCAAAGTTGACTTTTATTCAAACTTAACCAATACTTTGTTTAATCGTTATAACCTCTTTCTTGTACTTGTATCTTGCATGAAACTTGACAATGTGATTCACATGTTATATAATCAAGTCGTAACGAGCCATAGGACTAATTGAACACTTTGACTGACCGTGTTTTACCGTTATTGACAAGACCTACTTATTTAGGTCAAGACTAGAATTCGTTCTTGCACACGTTACTTTATGAAGTACTTTATTTACTCGTGCACTCAAGGTGAGATCATAGTCCCACTTTTACTCTTTTAAACTTACATTTGGGATGAGAAAACATAAACGTTTCATTTTAGAAAGTGAACACAAGTACGAAAACAAACATTCTACGTACGAGTTAGAACAAAAATGCCTCAATTCAATTATCATTAGTTACACTTGCCGGGTGTAAGCGAGAACTTATGTTGTATGGCCATATGGGTTTGACAAACCCTCCACCGTTATGCGGATGAAATATGTTTTCGAGAATAAAGTGTAGGTTCTAACACTATGTGATGAGGTAACGTTAGGTAAGCCTTGATAATTGGGTGCTCGTGATAACAATTTTTAGAATGATTTTACTATTACATCAACGTTATAAATCTTGTGGTTCAACTTACTTACTTACGTACTCACTTACTAAACATATGATTTCACCAACGTTTTCGTTGACAGAGTTTCTATGTTTTTCTCAGGTCCTTGAACGATATGTGTTACATGCTTCCGCACTCTATTTTGATACTTGCTTGGATGTTGAGTATACTTGCATACATGGAGCGTCTTTTGACTTTACATTAAATCGTGTCGCATAGGTTTCATTTGTACTTAAAAACGTTTTATCGTATTAGTCATTGAACTACTTTGTAAACTTGGAAACATCTTTACATATGAAATGAATGCGACATATTTTGGTCAAACATTGCTTTAAAGACTTATGACCACGTAAAGGGACCTAAGTAGACGGCGCTGTCAATGACGATTTTGTCGGGTCGCTACATAGGATAGGTAATCTCTAAGACTTTAGAGATTACATAATTGCCACAGAATGTTTCTCCAATGAAGTTATGAATCAATACTTCATCGATTATTGTTGTTGGTATTCCTTGGTATTTATGGTGCGTATGACATTGATGTTCATGGTACCGATCGTGATGTTTAGGTGTGGGATGCGGATGTTGTTGTTAGTGGTTGTGATGGTACCGTTGGTGTTGCTGATGGTGGTACTGTTGCTGCTTGTACTGCTTGTGACGACCCGGAAATTTCCAACCAAATTTAAAGTTAAATCTTATTAGGATTCTGACACGATAAGCTAAGTCTGTAATATTGAGTCTCAAAACTTTAGAACTGTTTACATGGTTTCAGATAACCTTTGACTATCCCGATGATTCACGAACCTTTAATTGTAAATAGAAATGTATATATAAATAATTACATAAATATATATAATAAATTAAAAATATTAGTAAACTATTATGTGATTTAATTATTATGAAAGTTAATGCAAAATAAAATAAAAATAGGATATTATAATAATTATTATTTAAAATATATCTCTATATATAAATAAAATATATTAAAAATAAATATTAAATGATTGTAATACTCGTTTGATGTTTCGATTGATATTAAGCAAGATAAATTCAAACTTATATAATTTTAAAATAAACGGTGATACGAAAATGAGTTATATAAGTTGTAGGCTTATTAAAAGTATATTTAGGATCTAATTAATAAATTTTAACGCTTTTTATATTTTACCCTTAAATGAGAGGGATAGTTGAGGTAATTTTTATTTAATAAATTAATGATCGAATTTTATACCATAATGACCAAAATAAATAAAGATAATTTATGTAAAAATTTGAAATTTATCTAAGTACTTTTTAGTCCGCCACAGAGTTATCAACGGAGCGCGAATTTCAATCCGTGAAGGAAATAGTAGACGACGGCTAACAATTTACACGTTTTATATTCAAATTATATTATAATTATTATAATTATTATATTATATTTATCGATTGCAATCTTAATATATATTCATATACTGTGTTTATGATTGAGATTATGATTCGATCTGTTTCCTATCAATTCTCTCACTTGTCCACTTATTTACTACTACTCTAGTACCTTATATATATTTATATCTATAGAGTGCATGATTAAAGCAACCATCACTTTCATTAGTTAAACATTAGGAGTAATATGAATATGAATATATATTATGTCCATCCATCCCCCACAACCCACTAACAATCTAACTTCTTTATAAACATATTCATATCCGGATGCATATTACAACATATCTTAATTGACCACTTCTTTATTTATGTTTCCAATCAATCACCTTTTAGAACTACAACGATCACCAATCATTCCCTTCATCCACCACCAAGACCATCATCCACCATCAACAACCCGGTCACCATATTTGCTTTTGTTTCTGTTTTAGTCCGAGAATACCACAGCCATCAGACCCACGCACACTATCATCGGATACCGCTCTCTTTTTGTTCTTGTCTACTATTCGGTTACCATCACCCTTAATTCACCAAGAACCAAAACAATTCCTATCATGATCAAACCCAATCCAAATACCATCACCAAAACAGGCCGCTATCTTCCTGCTACTCATGAACCCCACTAGCTATATTTTTCTGTTGTTCGAAAACATCCCAACCCGTTCGTTTAGCATCTTCTTTATTACTACTTTTGCTCCTGCTTTTAGCAACCATGAACCCGTGAACAAACCACACGCCACCTTTCTTTATCCCTCATATCTCTCTCAAAATTTTTGTGTTCATTTTGAACCATCACTGCCATCATCCTTTAACAATTATGAATTATCAATAACCAAACCCATATCACCATAATCCATCAATCGTAAACTACATTCCAAGCCAACGTTAATTTACATTGTATCCTGTGTTAAACTACCATAAACCACCACCACATAATCGACTAATCTACTGCTACGTAATTTTTTTTTCCTGTTTTGGGACATGCGAAGATACAAAGAGGAAGGTGAGCATGAATTATTGAAAATGATAGATAATAAAAGTTACATTTTTTTCTTTCCAGCTGGTATACATTCGGTTATAATATTAATAATTGAATGTGATGTGGGGTTGAGGGTGAGGACAAGTATTGAATTCCAAATCTAATATTTGTTTTACGATTTCTTATTCTGTTTAATTTGAATCAAGTCACAAATGCAATTCTTGTTGGGCCGATACTTACTAGTTGGCCGATACATGGGTCAGAATTATGGGGTTATTTATTTATCTCCTCTTAAAATATTGCGGATGTTTTATATTTATTTTGGAGTCGTGTTCCAAGTTGTCTTACAGTTGGACCATAGGTTATTAGATGGGTTGTGATAAGTTGGGCTTCCTTAAATGATTAATTGGACTTGTTAATGATCGGGCTTGTAAAAATTGTTGTTGGGCTGTCACTCTTTGGGCCGAGTGCCTGGCCAAGAATCTGCCTTAGTGTACTGATTAAAATGAAGATTTAATGGGGGAGGTTATGCATCATAAATGGTAACAATATTGATAATGATAATGATAATGATGTCGTGAATGATAATTGATATAGATGATGATGATGACTATGAATAAAGATGACGACGATATGATAGATTGATGATGAGCATATGATGATCTGTTAATGATATGATAATGAACAATGATATTGATGAATCAAAGTTAGATTTGATTAAGAATTTTATGAGCTAGCTAAAACAGAAAATAAGAAGTAGAGCATTGGTTAAGGATGTTATCGGGTTAGCGGGATGTCGCAGGTTCAAACCCGAACTTGGGCATTTTTTTTAAGGGCTACTCCTTTGAGGTAGTTATTACTAATACTCTTATTATTATTATTATTTTATTATTATTATTATTATTATTATTAGTATTATTATTATTATTATTATTATTATTAGTATTATTATTATTATTATTATTATTATTATTATTATTATTATTACTACCTTTATTATTAATGTTATTATTTGTTAATTATTATTATTATTATTATGTTATAATTAATTATAAGATTAATATTTCTAGCATTTGTGATTACTAAGAAATGTTAAAAGTATTATTATCATTAACATTAGTACTAGTACCATTTTATAACTACTAATATTATTATTATTGTTATTATTATTATTAACATAGGTATTATTATTTTAGATATTATAGTTATTATCATTATTACTATTATTATTATTATGCTTATTATTAAAAGTATTAAAAATTATCATTTGTATTAAAATTATCATTTTTTAATAAGTTTTCCTTTATTATTAAAACTATCATTATTATTATAATTAATAAAATCATTAATATTATTATCATTATTAAAATTATTAGTATTATCATTATTATTATTTTTATCATTACTAATATTATATTTAATACATATAACGTAACGAAATTTATAGTTATATATATATATATAAATGAATATATATATTAATAACGAAATATATAAATTACTAATATAAAAATTATAATAATATATAGACATATAATTTATTCAATTACAAGAATATGTTTTAATACATATATGAATGATATAGGTTCGTGAATCCGAGGCCAACCTTGCGTCGTTCAATATAGTCATATGTATTTTTACTACAAAATACATTAGGTGAGTTTCATTTGCTCCCTTTTTAAATGCTTTTGCAATATATATTTTTGGGACTGAGAATACATGCGCTGCTTTTATAAATGTTTTACGAAATAGACACAAGTAATCGAAACTACATTCTATGGCTGGATTATTAAACCGAATATGCCCCTTTTTAGTCTGGTAATCTAAGAATTAGGGAACAGACACCCTAATTGACGCGAATCCTAAAGATAGATCTATTGGGCCCAACAAGCCCCATCCAAAGTACCAGATGCTTTAGTACTTCGAATTTATCATGTTCGAAGGGAGTCTCGGAATAATAGGGGATATTCTATATGCATCTTGTTAAGGTCGGTTACCAGGTGTTCACCATATGGATGATTTTAGTCTCTATGCATGGGACGTATATTTATGAGAACTGGAAATGAAATTCGTGTGGTCTATTAAAATGATGGAAATGATTATTTATGTTAAACTAATGAACTCACCAACCTTTTGGTTGACAGTTGAAAGCGTGTTTATTCTCAGGTATGAAAGAAATCTTCCGCTGTGCATTTGCTCATTCTAGAGATATTACTTGGAGTCATTCATGACATATTTCAAAAGACGTTGCATTCGAGTCGTTGAGTTCATCAAGATTATTATTAAGTCAATTTTAGTTGGATGTATTATGAAATGGTATGCATATCGTCAACTTTCGATGTAATGAAAGTTTATCTTTTCAAAACGAATGCAATGTTTGTAAAATGTATCATATTGAGGTCAAGTACCTCGTGATGTAACTAAATGTAATGTATTCATCCAGATGGATTAGGACGGGTCTCTACACTACTGCTGGTGCTTGTAACCTTTGCACCATATTCTCCAAAGCCACTACCCGAGCGCGAAGCTCGTTGACTTCTTCAATTACACCGGGATGATTTTCGGTTCGGACAAGCGGATGAATAAGATCTAGAATTTGAGATAGTATATAGTCATGACGAGATATCCTGGAAATGAGAGAGAAGATAGTATCTCGAACAGGTTCGCCGGTAAGTGCATCAGGTTCTTCGCCAAGAGGGGAATGTGTGGGATGGAAGTGATCACCTTCTTCTTGCCTCCGATGATTTAGTAGACTACGAACCCATCCCTAAATCATCCAGAATTGATAATAGCTGATTGGTTGATCCATTCCGGTTACACTGTCTTCGGAGTTCAGGTGAATATCCATATCGGAATAGTTGTCGGAGTTTAAGGAGTTTGAACTAGATACGGGATCCATCTTGTATAAGTAGGGAGATGATTTATGATATGAAATAGATTGTAGAATTTAGATTGGTACTCTTCAATACATAATTTATATATGTATATATAATACCAAAATTTCATAAATCACGAAGGAATCTTCGAAAGATGTCAAACAATGTTTACAGTAATAGATATGCTAAGATATGAATTCGTCTGTACACTATGTATGCAATAAATGCAGGAAAACGTGTCTAGACTTAAGGATGATAAGCATGTAATTTTCGACAAAGAATGATAAGCAAAACTTTTTGATATGCAGACACGGTCGAAGTCCAGACTTACTAATGCATCTTAATAACTATCCGTTAGACACACTAATGCAAGACCTGGTTCGATAAGACCACTGCTCTGATACCACCTATAAAGACCTGTCCTAATCCATAATTACGAATACAATAACATATGGTTACATTGCGAGGTATTTGACCTATATATGATAAATTTTACAAACATTGCATTCATTTTTAAAAGACAGACTTTCATTACATCGAAAGTTGACAGCCATGCATGCCATTTCATAATATCCAAACTATAAATGACCTAATCTGTCATTTACTTAATAATAATCTCTATTGAACTCAACGACTTGAATGAAACGTCTTTTGAAATATGCCATGAATGACTCCAAGTAATATCTCTAAAATGAGCAAATGCACAGCGAAAGATTTCTTCCAAACCTGAGAATAAACATGCTTAAAAGTGTCAACCAAAAGGTTGGTGAGTTTATTAGTTTATCATCAATATTCATTTCCATCATTTTTATAGACCACAAGATTTTCATTTCCATTTCTAATAAATATACATCTCATACATAGAGATAAAAATCATTCATATAGATTGAACACCTAGTAATCGACCTTAACAAGATGCATATAGAATATCCCCATCATTCCGGGACATCCTTCGGACATGATAAATTTTAAGTACTAAAGCATCCGCAAAATGGATGGGGCTTCTTGAGCCCGATAGATCTATCTTTAGGATTCACGTCAATTAGGGGCCAGTTCCCTAATTCTTAGATTACCAGACTAAAAGGGGCATATTCGATTTTGATCATTCAACCATAAAATGTAGTTTCAATTATTTGTGTCTATTTCGTCAAACATTTATAAAAGCGTATGTATTCTCAGTCCCAAAAATATATATTGCAAAAGCATTTAAAAAGGGAGTAATGAAACTCACAATACTGTATTTCGTAGTAAAAATACATATGACGGCATTGAACAAAAGCAAGGTTGGCCTCGGATTCACGAACCTATATTAAGTATATATATTTGAATGTTGGTCAATATCTGTCTAACAATTTAGGTCAAGTCATAGTGTATCACAATCCTAATGCTCGAGATTATCATGCAGAGGTTAACAAAAATCAATTTGACCCTAAATGACTTCAAAAATATATACATGTTTATCAGATTTTATTTAAGTAAGTAATACAAGTCCTTTATTAATAAACAAAAATTTATATTAAAATTTATATATGATAAAAATATACTTTTATATATCTTAAGTAATAAAATTTATAAAGTTCACTTAATATCATAAAAATATAGTGATATGTGTTATTAATTTAATTATATTACGTGTGGTAAAAATATCTTTGTATCCCGTATTTATTTGATAAAATAATATTGATAATAATAATACGGAGTAATAAGTAAAAATTGTAATACTTTGTAGTTATAATAATTATTATTATTCTAATAATAATAATAATACTAATATTTATATTTACTAATAATGATATTAATTATATTAGAGTAATAATTCTAATCATGATAGTTTTAATAATAACGATATTTTTTAATATCAACTGTAAAAATAATAATTCCATTCAAAATGATAATTTTTAATAATAATAATACTAAAATGATAATAAAAATGATATTTTATAATAACAATGATATTTATATTAAATGTTAATTTTAATAAAAATGATAGTTTTAATATTAATAATACTTTTAATAATAATATGATAAAAATAATATAAACGATATTTTTATCTAAATCATAATCTTAAAAATATTTTAACTGAATCATGATACTCATACTCATTATTTCCTAATCGATTTGTTTAATAGCTTTTAGTTCTCTTTTATATCGCATTCATAATAATGATAATAATAATAATAGTAATCATAATAATTAGATGATACTAATATTAGTTTTAATGATAATGATACTAGTAATAATAAATATTATAATAATATTAATGATAATACTAATAATAATATTAATAATAATAATAATGATAATATTAATAATAACCTTAATAATAATAACGATAGTAATAATAATAACAATAACCATTTTTAATGATAATACTTGTATTAATAACGATAATGATAATAATAATCATTATTATTATTATTATTAGATAATAATAATGACGATAATAACGACGGTAATAATAATCATTTTAGTAATAATACTAAAATTAATGATAATTCAATTGGCTATATCTTTTAATACGTTCATCGAAACCATACGCTTTCTAAATGAAAAGTTATTAATTTTTCGTCAACTTTCCAACGACATGCATATCATATACCTTACTCCAGTAGCATATGTATTAAATTTATGATTCATCATGAACTATCTAACGACAATATTAAGTATACAAGCATGCTTAAGCTTATATACTCGAGCACTAGTCAGGGATACACTATTAATATATAAAAGATAAAATATGAATACTCACGTATCAATATTGTGATTCAATATTGCAGGAAATTACGTAGACGCAATGAAGATGCTAAACACTAGATTCATCTCACGAGCATACCCCTGATCAATACCCATAACCTCCATAGTTATAACCCATAATTTCCTTAGCTCTATCCCGCTCGAAAAACTCGTTTAGAAATCGCTCGCTCATAACCTCGTCGTAGTATTTTATGTATACGACTTAATGATAATAAAATACTACTAATACTAATAATAAGATTAACAATAATATTAATCTTAATAATAATAATTATAATTATAATTTATATATATATATATATATATATATATAAAGAGAGAATGCGAGAGACAGATGAATGATGAAAATGAATTACAACTGCGTTCGTTCAAAATTTAAAGGATGTCAAGCCCACCTACTCCTCATGCGATCGCATGAGGATTGTATGGTGAACCAATGAGATAGCATGAGGTTCGAATCCATCTCATAATCCATTAATCATAGGCTGCCGACACTTATATTAATTATTATTATAATAATTATTTAATTTATATAATTATTTATATATTATATTATATTTATGTTTATAGTAAATTTGTAATTTTAGTTTCGACGACTCGTACATTGTCACTCGACTTATGTCCTGTTTCCGGTTTCTCGAACGTATTTTCGTACGCTTAGAAAACTCGCACTTTACGTTTCGTGACTCGTACCCTTATCAAAATATAGACTTAGATTATCAATAAACTATATCACTCGAAATGTAACTTGAACGTTCGAGCGTTTTGGTCATTTGCTTCTATAAATCGACGTCTCGTTATATATACATAAGTACATATATAATAGTATTATTTAAATAAAACATTTTATAACTAAATTAATATTAAATTTTATTACATTGGAAAATATATATATATATATATATATATATATATATATATATATATATATATATATATATATATATATATATATATATATATATTCATTTCGAAATATAAATTATAATGTTTATTTAATAATATAATTTTTCAAAACTAAATATATTCCAATGTTCTTTATATAGTTTAAAATTATTTCGAAATTATCATTTAGTAATACTTTTATCTTTTTGAAACACTAAAAATATATTTACAAATTCATAATACAAAGCTTTAATTAAGTTCTTCAGAATTCATAAAAAAATTATCTTATAAAGTGTTTTAATAGTAAAGTTCTCTTTTTAAACTGAAAGCGTTTTGTACATTTGAAACTAACTTAAATAAATATAATAATTTTTTTTTTCAAAACTAAATATATTTAAGAATTATTTTGTTAAAAGGTTAAACTAATGGAAATCGTTATATCATAAAATATTTTAGTAAAGTAAAATCGTATATAACTCATAACAGGGTTTCAAGTTTTTAAATTACCATTTACGGATGAAGCGTAAGATAAAGTCCGAAAGTTAGATAAAAGTATGAAATTATTCTAATGAAAAACGTCACTTTTCTTAACTTGTCAATATCCACTTCTAAGTTATCTATCTTCCCAAAATTTCACTTTCACCCTAAATAATATGAAAGTTAACTAGTTACCGATTATATAGGAAATCAAACAGGAAACTCCACTAACACTCGTCTAGTTCTCGTTAATTGACACTTTTGTTCTTACTTGTAAATAACTTTACCATTTATTTCGAATACCGTTAAAAAGAAACGATTTCTGAAATTGACGTGGACCTTATAATAAAGACCCGTAATCATATTTCAATGTATCTGATAATTCAATCATTTCATATTATCTTTTAATTTTCTTCGATAAACATATATTGAAACTAACTAGTTGAATGACCCGTGAAATCACGGGTTTGTTAAAAAAAACATTTAAAAAAGAAAATTGCATAGGTGGTTAAGATTAATTACTACTAAAATAGAATCAACGTTTTAAAAAAAAAATTTACTCCATAAATGACTAAATGACATTTAGTGATTGGATATTAAGGATATTCAGGTGGGGAATCAAATAGCTAATACTGATTGATCTATTGTTTACACACTAAATTTAGACCTACACAAATATTAATCAATGTCAATGAGTCTCAAAGTTTGTCATGGCTACACTCCATTCATTTTTAAGGGTTACATATAACCAAAATACAGAATCAGTTATTACTTGTCCATGTACAAATCATATTCAAATTATCAAATTGTAAATATAGTAGAGATACTATTATTAAAAGATATGGAGATAATATCCATTACAACTATTGTTTGGAACATGAAAAAGGAATATCATCCAGTAGTAAAAAAGTTATACAAACTAACATGTTATAAAAGTGAAAGATATACTAATAAAAATTATATTCTTGCATAAACATGGGTCAAAATTACCACCCTAAAATATTTGGTTATACCCTCAAGATTTAAAGACCACATTTACTCATTATCACACCTAATATAAGTCAATATTACCCGATCTCATGGCCAATTTTATGAACCACAATGGGTATAGCATGTACACCACATGTAGTTATTTGATTAAAAGCTAAATGTCATTGTGATGATGATACCTGTCAATCTTAATAATACCAATTCTAATAAAAAGACAGTAAAGTTTTGATAAATATAAACACGATGGCTTCATGTTATAGACATCACTTCTAACATGACCAAATATAACACTTACACTTATATGAAGTCTAACCCTAATCTTAAAATTCCATAAAAATAAACGGTTTCATATATATTACCATATTGACATTTACACACAATTTTGTTGTATGGCAATTGTTAAATTCAATTTCATTAATAGATAAAAGCTAGAAACAACATCAATACAGTTTACATTAAAATAGATGATGCCTAAAGATATCTAAAATGGGTCCATATTGCTAAATTGCACATTAACGGCAAGTCAACGTAAGTATAACATAACCTAAAAAAATTATACGCAAACAACACCTATCTGTCTTCTAGCCATTTTATCTCATTAAACAGCTCTAACATTACATAAGTTCACACATCCAAAACCCCTTTGTAAGCATTTATATATGATCAAATTTCTAATTAATGCAAATAACAACAGATCGAGTTACCTTGGGTAATATGAGCAATCATTAGCGTAATATGAAAAATCAATCAATACAAAGACAAATTAGCGTAATATGAAGAATCATTCAATACAAAAACAAATTATTCAATAAGGATACAAACATAAATCAGAGTTTATGAAAGTTTACGAATCCAATTCAAAATACAAAAACCAAAGTAAGAGAAGATGGAATATGAATTTCTATATAGTGTACGTAATAATCATTAATATGAACATAAAATGGATACTCACCTATAGATATAGCAGACTGAAAAAGAGATGAGAGAGTAATGACAGATTTGATGGCAGTATTTACATGCATTTTGAAATCTACACTTCATCTGCAGTAATAAAGTTAGATTAATTGTTTTGCGGTGGTATTGTTTGAGCAACTTCAACGGTGGTATTAAATAGACAATATACAAATGCAGTATAAAAAAAAAGATTAAAATTTCTAGAATCGGTTTGTACATATTATTATATTTTGGTTATAGTATATTATATGGAGAAGAAGTCAGATGAATTTTGAGGAAGATGAAGAATTACTGATCATTTGAAGGATGCGAGTTTAGAGGCGTGCATTTGATGTCAGATAGATGTCAGAGAGAAGGGATTGGAGGAGTGTGAGGCAAACCAATAAGTTTAAAGCTTCTTCAATAAGGAGTTCATTTTACCATACTGATTACTCCGTATTAATTAATTACTCCATTAATAATCTAAACTAACTTAATACTCCTTAGAATATATTTTCTTTATTAAATTTATTATACTAATAATTTATATAATAAAAAAATAAAAAATGACATCAGCAAATTTATGTCATAATGACACATGTTCATGAAATTAATTAAGAGTGTGACAAATAAGTAAAAATGACATCATCAAGTTACAAATTTATAAGATAGTATAGATATGTTTATGTGAAGTATTATTCATTAAATACTTAGTTAACGTTTTCAAGTCATATAATAATTTCATAACTTATTTTCATATCAACCAAATCGTTAAATGTTTTATTAATAGTTCTCAATTTAATAATCACACCTATGTATATATATTCATACATATCTATTTACACATAATTGTTCGTGAATCATCGAGAGAAGTCGAAGGGTAAATGAATACATGAACACAGTTCAAAGTTTTTGAGATTTCAACATTACAGACTTTGCTTATCGTATCAGAAACATATAAGGATTAAGTTTGAATTTGGTCAAAAATTTCGTGGTTGTTACAGCGGTCACATCGATGGTCATTTCTCTTGCTAATGTCAAAATCCACCTAAAATTATAATGCTAACTTGGTGAAGATGGAAATCTAACGGCTAAAACACGATGTCTCTATGACATGACACGTGTACACTCCATATTAAATCCCATATGTCAGAGCCCACCATGTTGGTTTCCTATAAATAGGTATTCAACCCTTTCACATTTTACCACAACTTCCTTATTTCCCTCCAACATCTCACATACTTTGGTCAACAGTCCTCGTCCGTTACCAAGCTTTCTACTCTCGCATCACGCATACGTAACACTTAAGGTTAGTTAACAATCTCTTTCAGTACTTAATGCACTATGTCAAGAACTAACGTTAAGGATGAGGAAAGTTGCATCAACACTGAAATGTTGGAGCGAATGATTGAAGAGCTTCAAATCACTGCAGAGTGGAGCTCAATGGTTCCGTTACCAACACAAAGGGCTAACAGCCTCCCGGATGATCATTTTATTGTGTATTGGAAAGCACTTACTATTGGCAATCTGCGTCTACCATCGATAGACTTTGTTTCCACAGTACTTACCCATTATCAAGTGTGGATTTCACAATTACATCCATGTTTGTACAATTCTTGGCTACCCTTGTTAGGGGAACAAGGATGTTGAGATTGAGATGACCCGTCCTAATCCATAAGGATGAATACAACAACATATGATTACATCACGAGGTATTTGACCTCTAAATGATACATTTTACAAACATTGCTTTCGTTTTTAAAAGACAATCTTTCTTTACATCGAAAGTTGACGGCATGCATACCATTTCATAATATATGTAACTATAATTGACTTAATAATAATCTTGATGAACTCAACGACTTGAATGCAACGACTTTTGAAATATGTCATGAATGACCCCGAGTAATATCTCTAAAATGAGCAAATGCACAGCGGAAGATTTGTTTCATACCTGAGAATAAACATGCTTTCAAGTGTCAACCAAAAGGTTGGTGAGTTCATTAGTTTATCGTAAACATTCATTTCCATCATTTTAATAGACCACAAGATTTCATATATTTAATTGTACACGTAACCCGAGTACAAAATAATACGCGTAACCCGAGAATTAAAAATCATTCATATGGTGAACGATTGATAACCGACTTAACTTTAATGCATAGAATATCCCCAAATAGAACCTCTCGTCAGTATAATAGTAATAATCTCGAAGTACTAAAGCATCCGTACCCCGGATGGGACTTGTCGAGGTCATAGATCTATCTTTAGGATTCACGTCAATTAGGGGCCATACCCGTTTCCTAATTATTAGGTTACTAAGTTAAAAAGGGGTGATATTCAATATTCATAATCCAGCCATAGAATGTAGTTTTTGATCACTTGTGTCTATTTCGTAAAACATTTATAAAAGCAGCACATGTATTCTCAGTCCCAAAAATATATATATAAAAAGGGAGTAATGAAACTCACGATACGATATTTTGTAGTAAAAATATGCATACGACGGAACTGAACAATGCAAGGTTGGTCTCGGATTCACGAACCTATATCAGTTATATATTAAAACATATAATAAACATGTAATAATAATCAAAACAGTTTGTATATATATTAGTTATATATTATTTACTTTAAATAGTAATGTATTGTTTATTTCAAATGTTATGTATGTATATCTATATATATGTTATGTTAATACTATATAATTAATTATTTATTTCTATATGGTATTAATAACAATATTTATATATTTGATTATACTAAAATATATTTATATCTTATTATATAATAATAAATAATAACATTTTATTTTTTAAAAACAAAATAGTGTATAATATTTATATAGTTATTATATATGCATTAGATATATTTTATATAGATAACTTTTGGTTTGCTAAAATAATGACTTTTATAATACTAAACTAGTTTTAATAATAATAATAATAATAATTAGATTTAATGATGATAATATTAATTTTGATAATAATACTAGTCATTTTATTTGTAGTAATAATAATACTATAATTATAATGAATTAATAATAATAATAATATCAATTTCAATGATACTAATAATTTTATTAATAAATCATTATAACTTAATTCTTTTCATACTAATACTGATATCTATAACCTTTATATTACGCAACTACTATTAGGGAAACTAATTCGCGTAATCTGTTTGGTCCATGTGGCAGCTACCCTCACACAAAAGTACTATTCATGCTGTTGGAGGTTTTTTTCTTTTTGTGTTTCACGTTTTTTTGCCTATAAAAAAAAAGGGCTGTAAACTTTGAGGTAGCGTACATACTTCACCATCCTTCCACCCATTCCCTCAACCCATACGTCTGTGGTAAATATCGAACCCTACCTTTCTTCATCTGCTACGTTCTTCCGTTTCTTACAGGTGCGATTTTTGCGTTTCTCTCATTTGTTGACACCCATCACCGTCGCCCTCCATCTACTCCTTTGATCGGTTGCAGTTTCTTCGTTGGAATCATCACAATAATCCGTAGGTCAAGGTTTGTTGTTTTTCATATCCAGTCTATTATTTCAATCGATTATTAATTTGATAGATTATACGAAACCAAGATTTATTGTTTTTCGTATTTAGTCTATTAATTCAATCGGTTACTACTTTAGTTTATCAATTCATGTTGGTCAATTTGTTTATGTGATACGTAAAAGGATCAAGTTAAGCGCTGAGAAGGCTATTTTCATTTTTGTTAATAATGCTCTGCCACCAACTGGTAATCCTTTCTTCATGTATCTTGAATATTATATATTGTTTTGGGCTAATTAAGTTTATTTTTATCAACTTAAAAATTCTGTTACATGGAACACGTGGGACTCTGAACTTTTAAATGATGGATCAGTTCAATCATCTTCAATAGCTAAAATTATGAAATTTATTTCCTTTTTTTTTTTTGTGCAGGGGCGACTATGTCTGTCAAAAATGAAGAAAAGAAGGATTATCCGTATGCTCTTACTCTATATATATTGCTTCATGTTTAATCTATAATCTGAAAATATGAATATTTCTGTTTGATTGTCTCTTATGGTGTCTAATTTTTTTCTATTTTGTGATGAACTCATTAGGTTGTAAGTTGCTTTTGCTTAACAATTGATCTTCTTTATTTAGGGTTTATGTTGCTACTTTTGATTGTAAAGTGTGTTGTTATTTTTGCCTAATTGTTTACCTTTAGTATTTCTTTCAGATCTTATTTTTTTTATTTGTTTATTTTCTATTTTTGTGTTATAATTAAACTTTTTATTTTAACAGTGTTTCTTTGTTTCAAATCTGGGTGCTATTGTTAGATGAGCGTCGGGGGTGGGTGATGGCATTGATTTAAATGGTTGTTCTATTGTGTTAAAATTTTTAGTTATTATTAGATGGTTTGTTAATTATTCATATGTTTTTAATTTATTCGTTTTTTTAGTATTGTTGGATGTGGTTGCTTCTTTGTTGGTATCTACAACTCTCTTTTAATCAGATTTCATTTTGGTAGTGCAAAGATGTTGGTAAGTTTACAATGATCTCTTTTAATCAGTATATAGGTTCTCCTAATTCGGGTCCACTTGGTGTCTCTGTTGATAATGGTTTATAGTTGATTGGATCATCTAATTTATGAGTATGCTCTTATTATTATTTTAAATTATGTGTATTCAGGTTTAATTCTGTTATCACAGTTTGTTTATTTTGTTGCTGCTGACTGAATTGCAGGAGTAACAACTCTTTATGATGATGTGGTGATTGTAAATGTGCTTGCCGATATTGTGGGACTGTGTTTTGGTACGAGGAACGGTTGAAAACTACTACAAACAGTTCTCAACTGTCGTTTCACGATTAAAATGTATGTTGAAAAATACATATAACTACTCATGCTACTGCAATATATTTTTAAAATATATGCTGAAGATTTCGTACTTAAGATAATATATGTTTGAATCGATTACTCACAATTACACAAACATTTGAATGTTTGCTTATGTAATACTCCGTATACGATTTGTGTATGGGTTTATGAGCTTATGCTCATTCACGTTTTATTTATTGTAATGAAATAGGTACCTAAGCGAACGGTGGACATTGAAAAGCCTACAAGCTTTGTAAACAAAATAAAGGTACAGTTGATTTGTTAATTTTTAGTTGGTTGGTGTTAGAAGCATAAATTATATGACTTTGTAGGTATAAAGATTGTAACTTTTTTTGTAGATACGCTTCAAGATGATGATCATCAGGAGGTAAATTTAAGTTATTTCAAATTGTTTCATGGTATATTCAATTTATATGGTATAATAGGTTTTTTCGAATTGTCTCCAATTTCATTTGGCTCTAATGTCTCTTTTAGCAAGAAAGAAGATAATGACAACAGTTGTGGATCACTTGATGCCACTGTGAGTTACGTTTGGTGTTTCATATTTAATGATAATGATTACTTTATAGTTATAGTAATATCACGATCTAATTTGGCGATTTTTATAAGTAAAAGATGATGGACCTTGGAGTGTTGTGATTGTGAAAGGGCATGGTAGCATAGTTATTGGCACGTTGAACTCACAAAGTATACAAATACAAAGTTAAAATTGTTAGATGATGAATATAGGAATATGAAGATCTCGGGCGTTTTTTATGTTTGAATTTGTTGCGGAATTGAATATTGTTGTATATAATATATATACCTGAATGATATATCATTTCATATTTACTTATTTAGTTTGTTTTGTAAATCACAGGTGGATTAAAGCAAGAAAAAGATGACGAATAATGGTGGTTATGACCCGAAACAAAAGCAGAAACACAACAGCAAATCAGGAGCAATACGAGCGGGTTTTGGGGCCTGTTTTGTCGCGCAGGTACAGCAAAAAATACGCAGCAACAATGGCGACTTTTGGGGCTGTTTTGTGTGGCGAAAAAAAGCAGAAAAGTAGCAGGAGAGTGGGTGTTTAGGTGGCGGTTTACAGCTGCAACTGGGCAGCCTGTTGTGGGTCGAATTTAGCAGGAAAAGGCTGCTGTAAATGGGCGGTTTTGGGGATGCAAAAATAGGAGGAAGAGTGGCGACAGAGGGCTGCAAATAGACAGCAAAAACGGGCTGTGATGGTGGCAGTTTGGTGGCAGGTTTTGCTGCAGAAAAGGCAGCGGGTGGCAGTTGGTGTTGGGCTGCAGAAACAACACCTGCAGGTGGCAGTTTTCGATGGGGTTTTGGAGCCGAGAGAATACGTACAACAGCAGCTATTAAGTGGAATCAATTTGCAGCTGTAAAAAGTGATCAAAGGTAGTGGATTGGTGGTGGTGGTGTTTGGCTGTTACAGCAGCCAAAAAGGTGTCTTCTTGGGTGGGTTTGCTCGACAGCAGAAGGCTGCAGCAGAAAGAGTTTTGGGTCGTGGGTTTTTCAAGGAGCAAGGAGGAGATTGTTGTGATTTGAATGAATGATTATGAGGGATTAAAGGGGTGTTTTATAGGCTAACAAGTGGGGTTGTGTAGGATTCCAAACCTTCTTAGAAGCATTTAGAACTTCGAATTGTATTATGATTCCTCTTAACTAATGTTTATTCCATCTTTATTTGAGTTTATCTCTTATTTATTTAATCATCTAACTTATTTATTTTTTACTAATTATGGCCGAAAATTATTAATTAATATTATCAATTTTTGTTTTTATTTCCTCCCTCCGTAGCTCTATATGTTTGTGTTAAGTTTGTTAATATATTTTTTGTTGATTGAGTTTACGTATAAGTATAAGTAGTTCTGTATCTTTTTACTCTGGAAAGTAGGCATCTTTTAATTGCTTGTTGTTTATTTTGTTATATATAATATATATACCTGAATGATATATCATTTTATATTTACTTATTTAGTTTGTTTTGTAAATCACAAAAATATGAAGGTGATTGTATGTCATAACGTTTATTTCCATGTCTCATCTAGATGCTATTGATTCTTTCTTGAAGATGGTTACATTTTTAGTTCTGAACTATGTTTCAGGGTGCATCAAGTGGCTTAGGTATGTTTTCCGTGTCGTCATTTTTTTATTTATTTGTGGGTAATTTGATACAGCAGTCATTAATTTTTTTTGTTTGATACTTTATATGTATGATTTTGATTAGGTTATTACACAACCTCGGAGTGTGTAGTCATAATTGTTGTTGTTATTCCTGTTTGTAGTATGGCGAGTGTTAACAAGATGGTTCTCAGTTTGATACTCGTCAGTTTGATTCGGAAGTGAATGAGTTGTAAGTTTCAGCCCGTTTTTGTTGCAGCATCTCTGTTATGTGATGATTTTGATGCCATGGGTCTGCTGATAAGGAGGTATCGAAATGTTAATCTAAGCTTGTAGTAGTTAGGTAACTTATGATGTAAATCATGGTCAATGATTTCGGATGTATGTACTGCTTCTAATGAATACCTATAACCCGTAAAGGTAAATTTTGAACCGTTTAATACTTTGCCAACCGTTATATTTATGAAATTTCTATCAATAATGTATAGCCGCGTAGCGCATACCTTCAATCTTGTTTATAACCATAATGAAAATAATAGTAATAATGATAGAAATAATACTTCTAATAAAAATGATAGTTTTTAATAAAATTGTTACTTTTAATAGTCGTGATAAACATAATGCTTATATTCATGTTAATGATAATAATAATAATATTAATAATATTAACATTTATATTAATAATAATAATTATATGATAATAATAATAATAATAATAATAATAATAATAATAGTAATAATCATAATAATAATAATAATAATAATAATAATAATAATAATAATAATAATAATAATAATAATAATAATAATAATAATAATAATAATGGAAAGGAAAATATAAAAGTGTATACCCTTTTGAAAGCTTTTCTAAAAAGAATTGCCCACAACGAGGCTCGAACCCGCGACCTCTCGCTCACCCACAAACACACTTAACCATTACACCATTTACGTTTTTCTGTGTTTATAACCGACTTATATTGATTAAATCCCGTTTCTATCTGTTTTCCTTTTTCCTAATCCAATCTTTTTGGTCCATGATGAAGTATATGTTGGATCTCAGCCCAACTTCTTCCCAAGACCAAATCAAAAGTCCATTAATTCCACCAGACTCATTATATGATTTAAATAAACGATCAGTTGGTGTGGGGTTTTAGGGCTCGACAAAAGAAAAGGGAAACAGCTCTATTCAATCTCCATCAATTGTCAACATCGATTGTTTCATCATCCACCATCATCGAAGGTTAATCTTTATCAATTTTCATCATCATTAATCGTTATTATTATTATCAGATCATCGTTATCATCAATTCATTATCATCATCGTTCGTCTAACAATAGAAAAATGAATCAGTTGTTGATGCTTTTGTTGGGTTTCGATGGGTGGTGGTTTGGGGTGGTAACATTAGTAGATGATAGAGGTGTTCGTTGGTGATTGATATGGTGAAGATGATGGCTTGGTTGGATGGTGAGTTTGGGTGGTTCTAGGATGCAGAGTCAGCAGCAAAGCAGCAGTAGAAACGTGTGTTATATGCTAAGTGGGTTTCGGTTTTTATTTGTTTCGAACAAGAATATAAAGCGGTACGCAGCAACTGGGCGGTAACAGTGGCCGTTTTAATGATGGTGTTGGTGGTTATGATGGTGATGATGCTTGTTTTGTGGTTAGAACGAAAACAGAAAAAGAAAGAAAAGAATGTATAGAAGTGGGTTTTGAAAAGTGGTGATCAAATGGTTTTCATTTGTGTTTGTTCCATCGAGCAACAGATATCATGTGAACCAAAAGACAGAAAACATACGAGAGAGAGAGAGAGAGATAGGGATGTTTAATTGTCGATGATAGCAAGATCAGATGGTAATGGTTGTTGAAAGAAGGAGTAAAACAAGTAACTGGTTTTCATTTACAAGTATACATATATGTATATATGCAGAAACAACGTTGATAGAAGTGGTGACTTGTGTTTTAGTTTGCGTCACTTTTCAAGTGGGAACAGGAGATCAACGAGCAATGTAGCTGCAAGTTTTTGTTTGGGTTCATAGTGATCGTGTACAGTAGCACAAGGAAACGAGCAGCAGGTTTTGTTGGTTTTGATCAGACAAGTAGTAGTGAATTGTTACAAGTGAGGATGATTTGGTGGTGATAGTTGTTCGATGGCAATCGAAAACAATAAGCATACAATCGATGGTTGTGAGTTTGTGATGTTGTTCAAATCGAAGAAGTATTAGATACATTAGTTTTGTTTGATGAAGGTGATGAAGATGGCTTGGTTTTCGAACAGGGAAACATAAGCGGTTAACAAGAATTGAAGGTGGTGTTGATTACATAGAAAAAGGAATATAACAGCAATAAATAATAGAAGGGTTTGATGATGGTGGTTATCAAGTTAGTGGAGGTTTTTGTTTTCCTTCCTCTCAAAACTACAAATACAGTGAATAATATTTTGAGGCATGCTCTCTCTATCCATATATAATTACAACAATATAAATAAAGCAAAAAAATAGAAGGCTACTGTAGGATCTTTGAAATATATGGGTGTTGACTGTGATATATTGATTTGGCACAAAAGTTTTTATAAGACAAAATGAGTACTGGTTTCTTTTATTGATTGGTATGCAAGTGTGCATATTATATATATCTACAATCTATAATTATAATAATAATACTATTATATTAAACAATCACAAAGTTACATAAACGTGTTGAAGAATTGATGATTAAAGTAGAAACATAAACAAGTAGTAGGTGAAAAGAATGAAAAGTGAGTTTGTTTGTGTTTTAGCATGAGATACAACGTACCGGTTCAATGCATGTATGAGTATATATCTATAATTAAAGATGATAGGTGTTGGGTTATGTAATTCTAAATTAAAAGGAAAAACAACAAGATGATGATATGTGATATGTCGTGTGTGTGTATATATATATATATATATATATATATATATATATATATATATATATATATATATATATATATATATATATATATATATATATATATATATATATATATATATATATATATATATATATATATATATATATATATATATATAAACAATTGTTCGTGAATCGTCAGGAATAGTCCAGGGTAGTTGAATATATGAATATAGTTCCAAAATTTTCAAGACTCAACATTACAGACTTTGCTTATCGTGTCGGAAACATTCAAAGATTAAGTTAAAATTTGGTCGGAAATTTCCGGGTCGTCACAGTACCTACCCGATAAAGAAATTTCGTCCCTGAAATTTGATAGAGATCGTCATGGATGACATTAAGAATGTTTTCATGACGAATATGAGTTGAAAATACAGGGTTTTATCACTGTCAAGTAATATGGATAAAACAATTCGGTTACGCGAAGAGTATGAGTGAAGTAAATGAAGATTTGTCATAGTTTCTGATGTAGATAGGATTGATTTCCAGAGTTCAAGATATTTGGAGAAAATCTTTGTAATAAGATTTGGTTCTTCGGTAATTAAGGAAATTAGAATCCTCTTTGATTAAATGCGATAATCTGTTTCGATTTCTCTGTCTGATATTTTACTATAAATCCACCCTCTTCATTTCCTTTATATTTTGGAGTTCCATCCTTTTGTTTTCTCTTCCCGAATTTAAGTCAAGTGAATAATGGTCCAGAATTCGTAGATATAAATTTCGGAATAAACATAGTTAATGTTCTAAGAGAGATTATAACAGCATGATCTTGATTGGTTAAATTACCAGAATTCAAGAGAAAAGATAGAACTATCAAGATAATATGTTCTTGATATGTTTATAGATTAGACAGAACGTAAGAGTTGTGTAACATGGCACATGATGACGCTATGGTCTGTGAATCATCATGTTTCATTAGAAACTCAGCATGACTTACTGTAATATAATCACATTGATCAAGTGTCATTATATTATACTAACTCATGCTTCAGTTCCCAACACTACTTCAAAAACATTCATACTTTAAACTCGAAGGTTTCAGAATTTAGAAACTAAAACAGTTACCTTTTATGATATAAATCAGATAGCGCGGAGAGATAATTACTATTGAACGAGAATATTTATGAAGATATCTTCAGAAATATTGAGGATATTAATAATGAAAGATACGATAAAATCTTAGAATTTTAGAATCAAATTGTGATGAAGAAATTCATTCACAATGTTTTGGAGCGATTAAAGAGCAAGGTATTCGCTAAAGATTTCATCAGAAACAGAATCATCAGGATTCTTTATGTACAAGTTTAGTCATTGTGATTTGTTCAGAGTCTCCTTTATGGTTTGCTCAATCCGTTTTCCAGTTCCAACTTTTCTGAGCTTTGCCAACATACTATTCTTTATCATCAAGCTTCCGATGGTTAAGGTCATTTACGGTTGTCTACATTTTCTATTGCTTCATTCAGCTTTTTCAATATTTAGAGTATTGATTTGTAGACTGAGTGCTTTTTAGAATTTCAGAATGGAAGATCATAATTCTAAAAGATAAATGTTATACATATAACTATTGATGTAGACATGTTGTAAGTTTTAAAAGTACTGATTGCTAATTCTCGGTAGTTGGTATGGCAATTCTTGTTACAAGATGCGGATGAGTATATGATAGGGTTTAATGAACACATATAATGGTTTTTCAGAGAGACTTAAGCCGATGAGTAATGAAGTTGCTATTAAGTTTCTGCTAATGTGGTGGGATATAAATGGTTCCCCGGTAACAACAAAAGAGCACGCATATGTATCAAGGTTATAGTAAGGTTGTTTCGAACGAACAGTCAAAGTTGACTTGCTGGAGCTGTGACAAAACTGGCTATCTCGAACAAGAGTTGCAAAGTTATTTTCGGTAATAATAACGCTAAAGGAATTAGCACAGCTACATGTTACACGTTTACTCAGGTTCTGAGAGTTTTTCAGGTGCATAACTATATGCATAAATCTTTCCTTCCGTAGATAACGTGTGGTTGGATCATCCTCTAGATTGAGGTGTTTTCAAGAATTATGAAAGGCTTGAACACAGATTGTAATCGTTAAGATACAAATGAGGTTTAAGATGAAATCAAGTGGCAAACTTGAAGGAATGTTTAGTTTCATATGTTATAATCAATATTTTAATTCATTTTAATTGTCCAATGTTGGTAGTCCACAATTAGTTGTCCATAGTTAGTAATTCAACAACTCATATATAGTTTAATATATTATATTCGAATTAATTAATACATGTCGTGACCCGTTATATACATGTCTCAGACTCGATCACAACTCAAGGTATATATATTATTTTAGAATCAACCTCAACCCTGTATAGAGAACTCGATCATTACTACATATAGAGTGTCTATGGTTATTCCAAATAATATATATAGATGACGTCGATATGATATGTCAAAACATTGTATACGTGTCCCGATATTTAAAGTGCATAAAAATAAATAACAGAAATTAAATGACGATAAATAAAATTGCGAGAATTAAATTTGCGATAAATAAATTGCGATAAATAAATGTAAATAGGAATTAACAGTTAGCTAGGATTTTGTTAGCGTGAATTCTTAACAACATTTCTCATAGTCAATGTAACGACCCAAACCAATAACCAACAGATCACGCGAAAGAAATTTTTATTTTTTTTATTACAGAATAGTGCGCCACACGCACCACCTCAGGGTGCGCGGCGCGCACAGGGAATTTTCAGTTCTGTCCGGTTTTGTCCATTTTCAAATAAAGATCTCCTACTTCCCGACATATTTAGATGAAACGCTTTTCACAATATGTTATAATGGTTAAAACTCACACGATTCAATAATAAAATGAGTTTTACAAAACGGGGCCCACATCGGCCGTTTTACGAGTTTCATACAAAAGTTTGAGTTTCGACCATACTAGTTTAAATTCCAAACGACACTATGAGCATGGTGTTTGGGGTTAAACTACCCAAATCTCGGTCGAACTCCAAAAGCTATAAATCTAAAAGTGTCCCCTAATAAACAAAGCGGGATCTCTAGTCCATACGGATGCCCTTACCATTGTCTCCACCTAAGTCTATAAAAATATAAACAACGAGAGGGTAAGCAAAGCTTAGTGAATGTAATAATTATACCCATATATATAATATACCTAATTGCAATCACTTACACATATACCGCATACACGCTAGCAATACAATTAGCATACCATCTCAAGTACAAAGCTAATAATCTCCAACAAACCGCTACTAGCGTAATCAATAACATATAATCGACATAATATAATATCCTACAAAACAATACACAACCATGGTTAACCATTCTCGCGTCATGGTGATACCGGCTCTTTGGTTCACACCATACGCATTGGTTATGATGCTACCGGCTCTTTGGTTCACATCACAACCCGAGTCATACTCGCGCTAAAGTACTACCGGATCTTTGGCTCACACTCTAACAACTCATGCCGTAGTGCTACCGGCTCTTTGGTTCACACTATAACACACGTACTATGATGCTACCGGCTCTTTGGTTCACATCATAGCACACTCACACATACTATGGCACTACCGGCTCTTTGGTTCATCCCATAGCATACAAATAAATACATTACATACATATGCATATAATTATTCCACTCACCTTAACGCCTTCGGTGAATGTTTTATACTTCCGCAAGCTTCAAGGCAAAGTACCTAATATAATAAGTACTCGATCAACAAACAAACTTGTTGGACTAAATACCAGCACTTCACTCATGTGCATTTAATGACTTAAATGCATTAAATTCCCCATTTTCACCAAAACTGCCCCTTAAGGGTCAAGACCATCATTAATCACTTAAAAGCTAGTGATTAAGGTCCAACAACACTAACTATTACACAATTAGGGTATTTCATACCCATATTTCCCAACTAGGTCAATCATTAGCCCTTTGACTAATTTAAAGTCAACACACCCATTTCGGGTCATCCACTAACCCATCTAACACCCATTTACTAATTTACTAGGTGTGCTAGTGATTAACTAACCAATTAGGACTCATAAACATCAATTAACACTTTGAAACCCTAGGTTAGTTACTATTGAGTCTTCATGACTCCATCTTACTCAAGAACACCCAAAATCACTAAATATGGGTTTTATGTTCTTCATTTACCCAAACCCTAACCCATACATAAATCAAAGTAAGGAAATCCAAGTTAGAACATACCACTACAATCAAAACGTAGCTAGAGAGGAGATGAACAACTTTAGAACTCGAGCTAAGACTCAAAACTAGCTCCTCCTTCCTTGGCTTGAGCTTTCTCACACAAGAATCTCACTCTCTCTCTCTAAAATTGAAGTGGGAAGGATAAGGTTGTTGATAATGGAGTTATGACTCACCCCAAACTGGTCTGATAGCCTTTAACTCGTCCCCAAGTGAAATTACCAAAAAGCCCATCAAAATATCTGATTAAAACAAGCAGAACCCGACTACAGTGGACAGTACGCCACGCGCACCAATAGGTGTGCGCTGAGCGCACCTTGCCCAGTTCAGCTTCCGACCTCAGTTTTAATACCCAACGTCACCCACGCTTCATGTACTCTATTTACAGCTCTGTACAATAATATTAGGGTCTTACAACTCTCCCCCACTAGAATCGGAGCGTGTCCTCGCGATCCAAGCCGCATGACAAGAGGGAAGATAAACCAACACGAATTCTTCGTGCTCTCAAGTGAACTCGGAACCTTTATTACGATGACATTGAACTTTAAAAGTTCTCATCTCTTTATTTCTCAACCTTTTGACTTTCTCATCGAGTATAGCTATCATCTCCTCAATATAATCTAACTTATTGTTTAGCTCGATCTCGTCTAATGGCACCCAAGATGAATCATCCGCAAGACACTTACGGAGATGAGAAACATGAAATGTATTATGGATCCCCGCAAGCTCTTCGGATAATTCCAAACGATACGCAACTTCACCAACACGAGCTAGAATTTTAAATGGCCCAATAAACCGAGGAGCTAACTTTCCCCGTTTTCGAAACCGAATAACACCTTTCCATGGCGAAACCTTTAGCATCAACATGTCACCTTCTTGAAATTCGATCATTCATCTACGCTTTTCGACGTACGACTTTTGCCTATCTTGTGCCTTTTTCAAATGATCCCGAATCATATCAATCTTGCTATTCATCTCTAAAACCAAATCGGTACTCCTGATTTCTCTTTGACCAACTTCACCCCAACAAATCGTAGTTCGGAACCTCCGCCCATAAAGCATCTCGTAAGGTGGCATCCCGATACTAGTATGGTGACTATTATTGTACGAGAATTCCACCAAAGGTAAGTGCTCATCCCAACCACCGCAGAAATCAATAATACATGCCCGTAACATATCCTCCAAAGTTTGATTCGTACGTTCGGTTTGACCGTCTGTTTGAGGATGATACGCCATGCTCAATTTCAATTGAAAAGATAACAAACCATGCGAGCCTGAGGTAATAGACTCCGTTTGTCCCACGATTCGTTCCTCATGTTTATTGTTAACAAAAGCTTCGATTTGAGTCGCGCCAAGCTTTACAAGAAAATCGTTAGTAATAATCATGCATAACTATCCTACTCGTATCGCCGGATGTTGACTCTTTCGACTTAACGCATCCACGACCACATTCGCCTTACCCAGATGATAAAGTATTTCACAATCATAATCTTTCACCACATCCGTCCATCTACGTTGACGATAATTTAAATCTCTTTGATCAAAACGATGTTTCAAACTCTTGAGATCCGAATAAATAGTACACTTGACACCATACAAGTAATGGCGCCAAATTTTTACCCCATGCACAACCACCGCCAACTCAAGATCATGAGTCGGATATCTCGTTTCGTGTTCCTTTAATTGTTGAGAGGCATAAGCGATGACCTTACCCCTTTGCATTAGAACACACCTGAGTCCGTTTAGAGAAGCATCACAATAGACCGTCATGTCTTCCACCCCTTCCGGCAATACTAACACCGGAGCTCGACATAACTTCTCTTTTAACAATTGAAAGGTAATTTCTTGCTCGTTCTCCTAATTAAATCTTGCGTTCTTTCTCATCAATTTCGTCAATGGAGAAGCAATCTTGGAAAAGTCTTGGAAAAACTGACGATAATAACCGGCCAATCCGAGAAAACTTCGGATTTCCGTAGGCGTAGTCGGTCGAACCCAACTTTTTACCGTCTCAATCTTCCCCGGATCTACTTGAATACTATTTTCGTTCACAATATGACCAAGGAATTGAACTTCCCTTAGCCAAAATTCACATTTGGAGAATTTAGCATACAACTTCTCCTTCCGCAACGTCTTTAACACACTCTGCAAATGGTGTTCATGTTCCTTCATACTCTTCGAATAAACAAGTATGTCGTCAATGAACACAATTACCGACTTGTCCAACATAGGTTGGCATACTGGTTCATAAGATCCATGAATGCCGTCTGTGCATTCGTAAGACCAAAAGGCATTACCACAAACTCAAAATGCCCATAACACGTTCGAAAAGCCGTTTTCTCGATATCTTCCTCACGGACCCGCATTTGGTGATAGCCGGACCGTAGGTCGATTTTGGAGAAATACGTTGCACCTTAGAGTAGGTCAAACAAATCGTCAATCCTGGGCAAAGGATAACGATTCTTGATCGTTACTTTGTTCAACTCCCTATAATCGATGCACATCCGCATACTACCATCCTTCTTCTTCACGAATAAAACCGGAGCGCCCCATGGCGAAGCACTCGGTCGAATAAAAACCTTTTCAAGTAACTCTTGGGTTTGATTTAACAATTCTTACATTTCCGTCGGCGCTAAATGATAAGGAGTTTTAGCAATGGGGGTAGCCCCCGGAACCAACTCAATGCAAAATTCAACTTGTCTTTCCGCCGGAACACCCGGTAACTCATCCGAAAAAAGGTCTTCGAATTCATTAACCACCGAAATTTCATGAATGGGTGGTGGCTCATCACGAGTATCAATAACATGGGCAAGAAAAGCCATGCCACCACCAACAAGAAAACGACGTGCCCATGCAAAAGTCCATATCGGCACAAGTCTTCTCCGCTTATCGCCATGAATAATTAACTCTCCCCCACTAGGGGTCTTCAATCAAATAGATTTTTCATGGCATACAATATCGGCTCTATTATGATCGAGCCAATCCATACCAACAACGATATCAAAATCACCCAAAGTCATCGGGATCAAATCGATTTTAAAGTTTCGGCACCAAACACAACATTAAAATTTTTACACACATCTACTACTAGCACCGTCTTGCCATCCGCTATTTCAACTTGTATTTGACAACTTAACTTAGCTAACGGTTTATTAAGTTTAGGCACAAATTTCGGTGACACAAACGACAAGTTTGCACCACTATCAAAGAGTATCCTTGCCGGATTAGAATTAACCATGAAAGTACCTGAGACAACTTCGTTAGATTACTTGGCTTCCTCATTGGTCATCAAATAATTGCGACCCCTAGCCGTACCCGCCGCCTTCTCTAGCTGCTTAACATTATCGTTGCTCAAATCGGGACACTCCGGCCTCTTGTGCCCCTCTTTGTTACAATTAAAACAAACAATTTTGTTGGAAGATGAGTTCGTGCAATCACGGGCCAAGTTCCCTTGTCGACCACAATTGTAGCACGTGGGCTCAAAACTCTTAGAAGCCCCCTTTTTCACACTACCGACGCTCTCGGTCACACTCTTGCTCTTCTTGTTCGAGTGGCTAGTAGCTTCAAATTTCCGTTTGCCAAAGGTGAAGTCACTCTTTCTTGGAGCAAGCGACTCAAAACCCTTAGCGATATCAAATAGCTCATCAAAAGTCTTCGCCGAGTTCTTACTTATCCTTTCTTGATAGTTATCATTCAAGGTTCGGTAGAAATCTTCTTTTAACATATGATCGTTCCCGTTATACTCTGGGAAAAATTGGGTCTTTGATAAGAAATTGGACTTGAGAGTGTTCAAATCCATAGACCCTTGCCTTAAAGTATGTAACTCGTCCTTAAGCTTTGAAAGATCGGCCGAAGTTCGGTACTCCTTGAAAAATTCTTCTTTAAACTCGTCCCACGTCAAACTCATACTTTGTTCTGCGCCATAAAGTCAGATTTTTGCGTCCCACCACAACTTGGCATCACCCCTCATCATGCTACTACCAAACCTCGTCTTTTTATCGAGAGGGCACTCACTAGTACGAAAAGCCCCCTCCATATTGGAGATCCATCGAGTACTCTTGAGTGGGTCTCGCTCACCTTCAAAGGTGGGAAGTTGAGCATCTTTGAAGTTTTTATAGTGGAAGTCTCGTCTTCCCGCGTTATCCTCTTTAAGAACAATCTTAACTTGTTCCTTGACTAGATTGACTAATTTACTAGGTGTGCTAGTGATTAACTAACCAATTAGGACTCATAAACATTAATTAACACTTTGAAACCCTAAGTTAGTTACCATTGAGTCTTCATGACTCCATCATATCCAAGAACACCCAAAATCACTAAATATGGGTTTTATGTTCTTCATTTACCCAAACCCTAACCCATACATAAATCAAAGTAAGGAAATCCAAGTTTGAGCATACCACTACAATCAAAATGTAGCTAGAGAGGAGATGAACAACTTTAGAACTCGAGCTAAGACTCAAAACTAGCACCTCCTTCCTTGGCTTGAGCTTTCTCACACAAGAATCTCACTCTCTCTCTAAAATTGAAGTGGGAAGGATAAGGTTGTTGATAATGGAGTTATGACTCACCCCAAACTGGTCTGATAGCCTTTAACTCGTCCCCAAGTGAAATTACGAAAAAGCCCATCAAAATATCTGATTAAAACAAGCAGAACCCGGCTATAGTGGACAGTGCGCCACGCGCACCAATAGGTGTGCGCGGAGCGCACCTTGCCCAGTTCAGCTTCTGACCTCAGTTTTAATACACAACGTCACCCACGCTTCATGTACTCTATTTACAGCTCTGTACAATAATATTAGGTCTTACAATTAATTTGTTTGTTTCTAACAAATTTTATTTTGTCCAATGTTTTCTTCATTATGCCACTTGTTGGATTTTGATATGTAAAAATCCAAATATGAAATTGAATGAAAATGGTTATTCTGTGGTGAACATGTATACATATATATTTTCTTCAGATATATTCATGGATTTAATGAGTTAATATGATATTAAACTCATTTTATTTACTTTTAGAACAATAATATATAATCTCTAAAACATTAGAGATTACTTAATCGCCATGTCAAACGAAGATAAATGATGTAGAACATCATGTAGAATGAAGTTAATCGATGTAGGACATCATGTAGTATGATGATTATGCTGGAGGTACAGACTGTAAGTTTGAGGCGTGTAGTGTTGAGGCTTGTGCTGCGGATGTTGTTGTTGGTGGTACTGGTGTTGTTGGTGCTGTTGCTGAAGCTGGTAGGTTTTGCACCACATTTTCCAAATTAATTACTCGAGCGCGAAGCTCGTTGACTTCTTCCATTACTCCAGAATGATTGTCAGTCGAGATGAGCAGATGAATAAGATTTAGAATCTGAGATAGTATATAATCGTGATGAGATACTCTAGAAACGAGAGGGAAAATTTTAACACCCCGTCAAAAATCTCTTTAACGGAATGTTAACTCTGTTCCCAGTGCTTGGCTTGACTTCTATGTGACAGCAATATTCTACAGCGAAAGCAATTAATACCTGAGAATAAAACACGCAAAACGGATCAACAATAATGTTGAGTGAATCTACAGGTTTTAGGTAAACAATACAGTATGTTTAAGAAATAATATTCCGAAAAAACGTTTATTAGTGGAAGACCACCAAGGTTCAATGTTATAGTTTTTAGACAACACCGTTTCTCGTTCCAAAAGTTTGTTGGCACTACTATGTCAAGTTTCAAATATCTGTAAACAATACCATGTCAAGTTTTATCACATTTTGTTTGTAAACCACAGTTTTACATAACGTTGTATAGCATCTGAAAAACAGTTATCAGAAAAATAGTTTAGTTTCCTTGACCACGAGATTTTACAAGTACAACACCAAGTCGTAAAAACGTTTGCATAATATGAACACCTGAATACTAGCAATGACCCGAGTATAGAAGCTACTATACCCGCCTTTACCTACTAAAATGTTATACACTTGTTCGAGCGTATCTAATGTTCAAAATAAATGCACCATAGTTTTTATAGCGGGTGAGGTTGTCAACCTAACGGATCCGTCCATCTAAATTGTGCTTACACCGATGGTATTAAAAGTATTCAAGCTAGAGGCTTTTTGAACAAACTCAATATGCATATATAGTACTCGTGTCAATATAAAAGCATTTGATAAAGTAAGTATAGCAGCGTATATTTTCATCCCTGAAAACATGTAAAAGGCGGGATTGTAGACTCACCTTTGAATAAGCTTGGATGACAGATAAAACTTGTACGGTTTACAGCTGAATAATGCAACCTAAGTATACGTATTTAGGTTGGTCAATATATGTATCTTAAATAAGGGTGGTTTCATAGTATAAGTTGTCTTATTGCTCGACTTGACGCGTTTCCAAGTAAAAGTCAACTATATCATGCAAGTCAAACAAAGTCAACCGAAGTCAAACCGGAAGTCAAACTTGGTCAAAGTAGTCAACTAAAGTCAAAATCGATAGGTTCATGTCAAATGTTGGTCAACATGTCAAACCTAAGTCAAACAATACGTTTCAGGTCATGAATGATCATTTTCACAATTTCAGTTTATCGTTGTGCACAAAGTTCATGAACACGTAGCATACTTAGCACAATATCTCATAGTACAAAATTCACGTAAACATGGAAAACTCCAGATCATAAATATACTTAAAATCAATTCCAAAAAGTTGGGCCAGGGACTCGTACGATAATTAAAAGTTAGGAATCAGAAGGGGTACATTGGGGTTCGCCTAGTCAGTTTCTGACCGCGCACTGATTTCGTTTTGGCTATAACTGGAGTTAGGAACATGCAATTGATAAAATACCAGTGGCTATAGTTCAAGGACAAGTTAAAGTAACACATATCAAAAATCTATCAAATTTTGTTTAGCCAATTTGTACAGTTTATTCATGAAATTTGGATGTTCAGTTTTTCAGCTCAAATCAGAATCCACATAAAGTACGGCTCTATTGTGCCCAATGCATAAGGTTTTAGAGATTGACATAAACTAACACTAAGTCGCATATCATGTTAAAATTCATATTCCAGAAGCTTACATGCTCAATCAATAAACACAATCCACAGAGTATAAAACAGAGAGCAATTTACAGATTCGATTCTAGTTTAGTTAGTCATATTCGCACGCGATTATCCGAAGGTCTAAATACAATTAGCCTATGATATCTACATGAAAGTGAAGTACTTTTTGTGTACATTTCAAATATGCAAATCTTTAATCACAGAGGTTAAACATTTTAACATACAAGGTTATTTTCATGCAAGTGCTGTATAAAACTACTTTTACACTAATTCAAGCATATCTCGGGTTTTACATAAGCAAAAGACATGATATCCTAGTCTACATTGAGTGTTTTTAAATTATCTTTCCAGTGGTATAAGTATCACATGCTAATTCGTGGTCTATCAATTCCAGATTTCTGATCAATCACAAAAATACAACGTTAATTTCAATTAAGCATAACTTGATCATCCGGAAACGAAATCAAGCCAATCCAAAGCCTAAACTTAATAGTTTTTCGTAAGGAATCTGAATATAACATAATAATTAAAATTTGAAAAACTTAATTTTTCTGATCATGCATAAACAAATTCGTTTTTAAACCCTAACGCATCAAACAATCAATATAACGATTACAATTAACACGTACGAGTATAGACTTGAGCAATTGACAACCTAACTATGAAAATTTAATAAAAAATCCTATTTTTTAAGATTAGGGTTCATGTGATTATACCCTTCATCACAAAATTAATGATACACACGCATAGAGGAGATCGAGAATTACACTTTTCATGTTCAAGGCTTGAGCAAAAGATTAAAAATTGATGGTGGTATGGGTGATGGTGGTCGACGACCTGGGAGAGGGAGGAGGGAGCCAAAAGTACACTGCCTTTTGTGACTAGGGATACTACAGTGTTTTTAGGTTACTAGTTAATTTATACCTAGGTTAATTTCCACTAATTGCACATAAGTCCCTCAATTAAGCCAACAATTAACAAAATAAGGGGGGAGGGGAGAGGGGTCGGCTGAATGGGGCCCATAGGATACTCCTGGGCTCGTGTTGTCCAATACCTTGTACTCGTGGTCCATTTCAAGTGTCGTTTAGTTGTACCGAAGGCCCGGAACGCTAAACCGATCGTTAAACGCAACCAATCGTTTAATTTATTAAAAACCCAATAAATTAAATATTTTGAAAAGTAAATAATTAATAATTTAATTATTCAAATAAACCCGAGCGTTTCGTTGTTCAAAAGGCCGTTATCAAAACCGTATCGTTTTTATCGTATTTCTTTATCCGAAATATTTATTTGAATTAATATCAACCCATATTAATTATCGTAACCCTCCAAAGATCAAGTATGCATTTATTACATATAAACACATAAACGTCAAATAATCGCCGTTAAATAAACTAACGGAAGGTTAACGGAAGTAACGGAAAAAGCAGGGTTGTTACATTACCCACCTGTTATTAAAAATTTCATCCCGAAATTTTAGTGATCATCCTCTGAAGTAGTTTCCTCGAGAAATGGCTGTGGGTATTTCAGTCTCATCTGGTCTTCACGCTCCCACGTGAACTCTGGTCCTCTTCTCGCGTTCCACCGAACTTTAACGATAGAAATTCTGCTTTGTTTCAACTGTTTGACCTCACGACCCAAGATTTCAACAGGTTCCTCAATGAAATGAAGTTTGTCATCGATACGCAGTTCCTCTAAAGGAATAATCATATTCTCATCGGCTAGGCACTTCTTTAGGTTGGATACATGAAAAACGTCGTGCATACCACTGAGTGCTTATGGAAGCTCCAACCTGTAAGCTACCGGTCTAACTCTTTCGGTTATCTCGAATGGTCCAACATATCTAGGACTCAATTTACCTCGTTTCCCAAATTGTACAACACCCTTCCAAGGTGATACTTTAAGCATAACTTATTCACCAACTTGGAATTCTATGTCCTTCCGTCTAACATCGACATAACTCTTTTGACGACTCCGATCCGTTCTCAATCGTTCCTGAATCTGTAGGACTTTCTTAGTTGTCTCCTGAATAATCTCAGGACCTTTCAACTGTCTATCCCCCAATTCACTCCAGCATACAGGAGATCTACACTTCCTTTCGTACAATGCTTTGAAAGGTGCAGCTTTAATGCTCACATGGTAGCTGTATTGTATGGGAACTCAGCTAGTGGTAAGTACTTATCCCATCCATTTCCGAAGTCAATAACACATGCTCGCAACATGTCCTCAAAAGTCTGAATAGTTCGTTCGCTCTGGCCATCTGCCTGGGGGTGATATGATGTACTCATATATAAACGAGTCCCCATTGCTTTCTGTAATGACTGCCAAAATCTGGAAGTGAATCTGCTGTCGCGATCGGATATAATAGATATAGGCACTCCATGCCTAGAGATGACTTCCTTAATGTAGATATGAGCCAACTTCTCCATTTTATCAGTTTCTCTTATCGGTAGAAAGTGTGCAGACTTAGTGAGACGATCCACGATAACCCAAATAGTATCGTGACCTCCCACTGTTCTTGGCAGTTTCATGATGAAGTCCATGGTAATACCTTCCCACTTCCACTGGGGAATCTCTGGTTGAGTTAATAACCATGATGGCTTCTGATGTTCCGCCTTGACCTTAGCGTAAGTCAAGCACTTTTCGAAATAGGTAGCAATGTCAGCTTTCAAATATGGCCACCAATAAAACGCCTTCAAATCTTGGTACATTTTATATGATCCCAGATGAATTGAGTACCTCGACTTGTGCGCTTCCTCCAACACTAGTTCTTTCAATCCACCAAACTTTGGTACCCAGATTTGATTAGCAAAGTACCGTGTTCCGTCCTCTTTGATGTCAAATTTCTTATCCATTCCTCTGAGAAATTCAACATCTACATTTTCTTGTTTCACAACCTCTCGTTGTGCTTCTCGGATTTGTGATGTGAGATTCGTATGGACAACTATGTTAAGAGCCTTAACCCTGAGGGGTTTCTCTCGTTCTTTTCTGCTTAAAGCATCCGCTACAACATTCGCTTTGCCCAGATGGTATTGAAGTTCGCAGTTATAATCGTTAAGTAGTTCCATCCAATGTCATTGTCTCATGTTGAGCTGTTTCTGATCGAATATGTGATGTAGACTCTTGTGGTCAGTGAAGATAGTAAACTTGGTTCCATACAGGTAGTGTCTCCACATTTTAAGTGCAAAGACAACAGCTCCTAGTTCAAGGTTGTGCGTAGTGTAGTTCTGCTCTTGAATCTTTAACTGTCGCGATCCATAAACAATAACTTTATTTCGTTGCATAAGCACGCAACCCATTCCTTGACGTGAGGCATCACAATAAACAACAAAATCTTCATTTCCCTTGGGTAGAGACAATACTAGTGCGGTTGTTAACTTCTCCTTCAACAACTGGAATGCGGTTTCTTGTGGTTCTGACCACTCATACTTCTTGCCCTTATGAGTCAACGCGGTTAATGGTCGGGCAATCTTAGAGAATCCTTCAATGAATCTCCTGTAGTACCCAGCTAAACCCAAAAATTTCTGGATCTGAATTGGCGTCTTTGGAGTTTCCTAACTCAATCTTTGCTGGGTCGACCCATATTCCATTGGCCCCTACTACATGGCCAAGAAATTTTACCTCTGGTAACCAAAACTCACACTTAGAGAACTTTGCATACAACTGCTCTTTTCTAAGCATGGTCAATATCGATCGTAGATGTTGTTCATGCTCTTCCTTGTTCTTGGAGTACACCAATATATCATTAATAAACATAATGACGAATTTATCTAGGTATGGCTTACACACATGGTTCATGAGGTCTATGAAAACTACTGGTGCATTCGTCAAACCAAATGGCATCACCGTAAACTCATAATGTCCATAACGTGTTCTAAACGCCATCTTCGGGACATCAGCTTTTTTGACTCTCAATTGGTGATACCCAGATCTCAAATCAATCTTAGAATAACAACTAAATCCCTGTAGTTGATCAAATAAGTCATCAATCCTCGGTAGCGGATACCGATTCTTGATTGTTAACTTATTCAATTCTCTATAGTCGATACACAATCTCATCGACCCATCCTTCTTCTTAACAAACAAGACTGGAGCTCCAACTCGGAAATTCATGGCTATGTGACCCACATTCTAGTACTAGTCCCAAATTAGGGCATTACAACTCTGATGTTCTTCACCACGGGAAGCTCTTGTAGTTCTAAAGGTGTAAGTCCGTATATTATACGCGTAACGGGTGCAGCTGCTGGAACCAAATCAATCCGAAATTCGACTTCACGGTGGGGTGGATGTGTAACCCTAGGACATTCTCTAATAGTCGGGACATATTCATTTCTCTTAAATGTCGATTCATCTTTACTCACATGTGCCAGATTTGCGAGATATTCTCATCTCATGTACTTCTGGACCTTCGAGTAATTTGTGTAACTTGACGGTGTACTGATCTCCTCTCTGTACACTATTATCATCGGTAAATGGAATTCATATAGCCTTCTGGTAGTAGCTTCCTTGGTTGTATCATCAGATAACCAGTTTGTTTCAACCACAAGGTTAAAACTTCCTAGTTTAATAGTTCTATAGAGTACACGTTGTCTAAGGAGGGTACATGGTTATAAACGTTGTGAAAAATTCTCTATCATTAAAGCTTCTATTAGCACCGGTGTTGACAGCATATATAAACATTATGATTGAGGAGTGAGAACAATTTCATGACGAATTTCATGGAAAACGAAAATGAACAAGGTGTAATGACAACTCGAAAAAATCTGATATTTAATCGAAAAGGGTTGGTACAAACTCCCAGACGTATGTGTCTCATGGGAAACAGATGAAGTGCAGTTCGCGTCGATGTGTTCAAAGTTGGTTGGTAATATTTATGGGTATAATGAAAATGATTGTTGCTTAAGAAAAGTAAATTGGAACAGAATGAGGAAGGATACGGTAACAAGTAGTACTTACTATTAGCAATGAGTGGTGGTGTTAGCGATAAGTAGCGATAGGTTGTGATGAGCAGTGACGAGAGTAGTGACGGGTAAGTTATTAGTTTGAATGCTCGCATCATAAGTATATACGCATGTATATTAATGCACCCAATAAGGCATAATAGTTATCAGTCGGTAGGCTCGTGTTTGGGAAATAAAATCGTGAACGGCGGGTGGCTGAATGATAGGTAAGTTGGAAGTCGAGTGCACAACATCTACTATGTATTGTGCGGGCTGTTACCAGGAACTCCTCCTCTAAAGACGTATCAAAAATGAGTTGTGATGCACAGTAGCGAGCAGTAAAACATGGAGGCGTCAGTAGTGCGAGTAGTACTTAGTAGTGGTAAGTAGTAATGAGTAGCAGTAAGTGACAAGGGGTAGCAGTAAGTAGTATTTAGCAATGACAAGCAGTGAGAAGTAGTGATCAGTCGTGACTAGCAGTGAGAGGTGGCGTTGAGTAGTATTTAAAAGCGATAAACAGTATTGAATAGTGGTATGAAATGAAAAGTGTGTTCAAGTAGTGTCCTTGTAGTGACAAGTAGTGATCGGTGGTGGCAGGCAGTGTCGAGCAGTGATGAGTTGTGTCAAGATTACAAGTTATAATACAATTAATTTGCACAGTGTAAGTTTCTACTCACATTTAAGATTACACGGTTTGTTTTCTAAACGTTGTTTACCCAAGTAACCTACTTGACTCGGCCCCAATTCCTTATTTTGCGATATTGGAACTTCTATATGAGTTACCGTAATGTAATCCCGGTCATTACATTACGCTATCTCACATTTCCATTCGACATCACTCCATAAGTTCATGATGACATAGTCAACTTAATTTAGTTAAATCTGGCTTCGTGTGTACGTATGTGTTTCGTGATATAGTATATTTAGTCCAAGTCCATATTGTATGGTATAAGGCGTATAGGTATGTGGTGTAATGTGTAGCCCTACATGTAGCATTGTGAAGCAAATAGTGTAGATATGGTGTATAAAAGTCGTCCAAGACACACGGCTATAGACTAGACTTCACTAATGCGCCCTACGGTTAGACACACTAATGTATCCTAGTTCCCTATAGCCACAGCTTTGATACCATCTTTAACACCCCGTCAAAAATCCCTTTAACGGAATGTTAACTCTGGTCCCAGTGCTTGGCTTGACTTCTATGTGACAGCAATATTCTACAGCGGAAACAATTAATACCTGAGAATAAAACACGCAAAATGGATCAACAATAATGTTGAGTGAATCTACAGGTTTTAGGTAAACAATACAGTATGTTTAAGAAATAATATTCTGAAAAAACGTTTATTAGTGGAAGATCGCCAAGGTTCAATGTTATAGTTTTTAGACAACACCGTTTTTCGTTCCAAAAGTTTGTTGACACTACTATGTCAAGTTTCAAATATATGTAAACAATACCATGTCAAGTTTTATCTCATTTTGTTCGTAAACCATAGTTTTACATAACGTTGTATAGCATCTGAAAAACAGTTATTAGAAAAATAGTTTAGTTTCCTTGACCACGAGATTTTACAAGTACAACACCAAGTCGTAAAAACGTTTGCATAATATGAGCACCTGAATACTAGCAATGACCCGAGTATAGAAGCCACTATACCCGCCTTTACCTCCTAAAATGTTATACACTTGCTCGAGCGTATCTAATGTTCAAAATAAATGCACCACAGTTTTTATAGCGGGTGAGGTTGTCAACCTAATGGATCTGTCCATCTAAATTATTCTTACATCGATGGTATTAAAAGTATTCAAGCTAGTGGCTTTTTGCACAAACTCAATATGCATATATAGTACTCGTGTCAATACAAAAGCATTTGATAAAGTAAGTATAACAGCGTGTATTCTCATCCCTGAAAACATGTAAAAAGCGGGACTGTAGACTCACCTTTGAATAAGCTTGGATGACAGATAAAACTTATACGGTTTACAGCTGAATAATGCAACCTAAGTATACGTATTTAGGTTTGTCACTATATTGCTCGACTTGACGCGTTTTCAAGTAAAAGTCAACTATATCATGCAAGTCAAACAAAGTCAACTGAAGTCAAACTGGAAGTCAAATTTGGTCAAAGTAGTCAACTAAAGTCAACATCGATAGGTTCATGTCAAATGTTGGTCAACATGTGAAACCTAAGTCAAACTGTAACATCCCGTTTTCCTTATACGTGGTCTAAAGGTATGTATTTTACCTTGTTGACATTTAATATAGACTGCAAACGAATGTTTATAGTTTAATTGTTTGAAAATGTAGAAAATAGTTTGATCAGGCATCCTGTCGCGTTTTGGGAGGTTCCATCGCGTTCTGGTCTGTCGCGATACACGACAAAGCTGGCTGGAACGCGACAGCTTCAATATCCCCGACCTGTCCCCTTTATCGCGTTTGAGTAGTGTATGTCACGTTTGGGTGTCGCGTAACGTGACAGACTGTCGCGAAACGCGACAGATGTCGCTGTTTGACATTTTTGACCCAATTAAATGGCATCTTTTGGGGGTGTTTTGGTCTTTTCACTTATGGACGGTTTTGGATCTAGAAAACTGGTACAATGGTTATCATAACTCTTTTAACACATTTTCAACTACATCCTATTCAATTTTAGAGAGAGAGAGTTAGGGTTCAGTGAGAGAGAGCTCAATTGGAGAAGAAGAAGAAGACCAAATCCCACCCAAGTCCGAGTTTTAAAGTTGTTCCCTACGTCTCTAGCTACGTTGTGATTGTATTGGTAAGTCTTAACTCTATGTTTTGAGTTTTAATTGGTTTATGGCTAGGGTTTTGTCTACTTGAGGCTTGTATGACCATTTGGGGGTTAAATGGGTGAATTTGGGTTATATTGATGAAAGGAAAACCCTAATAGCTATAACCTAGGGTTTGGTCTTGTAGTTTGAGATTTGTAAGTGTTAATTGTGTTGTTAGGCACTAATACACTTGTTAAATGTTGAAAGATTTGTAAATGGGTTAAGTTTGACTAAATTTGTAAGTTTAAGTGTTAAAATGGGTCAAATGGTTAATGTTGACCTAGTTTGGGCAAGATGGGTATGAAAATATCCTAGATGGTGTTAGTTGTTGATATTTGACTATAATCACTAGCTTTTAGTGATTTATAATGGGTCTTGGCCATTAATGGGCGGTTTTGGTGTAAATGAGTCATTTAATGCAATTGGGTTATTAAATGCTCAAGTGTTAAATATTGGTGTCTAGTCCAACTAGTTTGTATATTGAAAGTGTACTTAATGTTACAGGTACATTGCATTGAAGGTTGCGAGCTTGATTCCCTAGTTCACCAAAGACGATAAGGTGAGTGGAGTAATTATACGTATGTGTATATGACGTATTTATGTGTGAATGTTATGGTATGAACCATCGAGCCGGTAGTGCCATAACATATATGTGACAAGTGTCAAGTGTGAACCATCGAGCCGGTAGCACTATAAAATGAGGCGTGAACCACCGAGCCGGTAGCGTCGAAGTGTGAACCAAACAGCTGGCAGCACTATAAAATCATGATGTGAACCATCGAGCTGGTAGCATCAAGTGTGAACCATCGAGCCGGTAGCACTATAAACAAAGTGTGAGCCACGAGCCGGTAGCACTATAAAAGCGTATAACTCAAATGCGTATGGTCTGAACCATCGAGCCGGTAGCACCATAGCGTTTATGGTTAACCATATGGGGCTTTATTGATTGTTAGCATGTTATATATAGATTGTGTTCAGTATATGCTAATGCGGTTTTGTGATATTGTACGACTCGTTAGTATTACGAGTATGATGACATGCTATTTGAGTTACAAGTTTGTATATGATATTGTGTAAGTGGTTGCAAGTAAGTAAGTTATATATGTATATGTATAACTATTGCACTCACTAAGCTTTAACTTACCCTCTCTTTGTTTACATTTTTAGGTGCGAACATGGAGAAAGGAAAAGGGGTTATCCAGTGCTATGTTTGCAAGAGAAGGTGTGATCGTAGGAGCTCAACCTGTTGTCGGTGGTTTGAGACATAACCCTAGGGGAATAAAAGGTTTGGTCCTATCCGCTTTTAGAGTGATCGCAGACTTAAGTAGGTCCCTGAGAGTCCTCGCATCACAGCCTGCTCTTATACAATTCCAATTCCCCTTGGTCTAATTCCACGCCTTATGACGAAAGGAGAGTCGGCGTGGCGTAAAGTGAAGATTGGGGGGAGTAGAGAAAAATTCCCTTATGGGGTATTCTGAAGGTGTAACCTAGGCAACAAAAAAGGGGCCCGATACTTCAACTAGAGGAGCGACCTGTTGGTTCACCAAACCCCGACTCAGCGTCACAAGTTCTCCAGGTCCGAAGGGATCCAGTGCCCAACTACCGACTCCTCCCGGAATTGCGTTATCGGAGCCGAGCCAGGAATGGCCGTTAGTGGACACCCACCTCGGTTAGAGAGGCCCTCTTTAATAAAATAAGAAAAGATGTTCACAGGGGCCAGAAAGACTCGGTCATAGGAACTTAGACCACCTACGCGCTGGTTAAGCTTTTGGAAGATGACCTAATGCATTTAGGTAGTTTAGCCCCAAACAATGCTCGGGTGTAGTTTGGATTAAAACTATCATTTTAAATGGGTCGAACTTGTATTACATTTGATTAATGGCCTTAGTGCCTTTTTGTAAACATTAAACTCGTTGTACGTTTGATGGGTTGAATGGAATGGTTTATATCATTCCAATGGCATGTTAATGATCGTTACTTTAAAAAAAATAAAAAATTATCCGATTGAATTTGGGTTGGGTTGTTTTAAGTGGTATCAGAGCATGGTCTAAGGGATTTAGGCGACTTGAGATAGGTGCCTAGACTTAGACTTTATTGAGTATGCGTTTTATGCGGGACTTGTAGGAGACGGGTCGGACCGGGGGGTTTGTTAGTTCCTAGGTTTTGGTGGACTAACTATGTGTTAATTGTTTTGTGTTGTGTGTTTTGCAATCATCAAGCGAGATAGACATTGTACTAGCGAGTTAATGCGACGTGCTAGCGTAACAATGATTAGCTACCATTGTTACGGGTTCAAATCATATCAAACAAGCGATGTACGATGATTGTTGAGCAAGATGGGGCGGTGAGGTGAATATGTATTTGTGTCATGTATTTTCATTCGTTGTTTAATATTTTTCGTTTTATAGAATGAAGATGAGAAATGGACACGATACCAATGAGGGAGGCACGAGTGAGGACGTTGAACTCACGGCCAAGGTTGAGGCCATCTTTAAAAAGCTAAAAATGGAATTTCTGGATGATGTCTGAAAGGTCTTCCAAGAATCGATTGATGGGCAAGTAACTGAAATGATCAATGAGCGAATGAATGCCGCGATCGAGGAGGCATTAAAAGCTAGAAACATTCATCCTCGTGGTGAAGGGAGTGATGGTAATAGTGGTTATGGAATGCGAGACTTCTACTACAAAAATTTTAAGGATGCTCAACCTCCTATGTTCAATGGGGTACGAGATCCGTTGAAAAGCACGTGTTGGATCTCCGACATCGAGGGGGCTTTTCGCACCGCAGAATGTCCTCCCGAGAAAAAGACGCGATAAGGTTCTAGCATGTTACGTGAAGAGGCCAAGTTGTGGTGGGACGATAAAATTAAGTTTTATGGTGAAGAGCAATGCATGAGCTTGACGTGGGAAGAGTTCAAAAAGGAATTTTTCAAAGTATACCGAACTCCTTCCGACCTTGATAAAATCCAGGACGAGTTGCACAATTTGCGACAAGGTTCAATGGACTTGGTTACCCTTAAGTAGACCTTTTTGGCAAAGACTCGTTTTTGCCCGAAGTATGTTGGCGATGATCACAAGTTGATGCTAGATTTTTATCGTACACTAAGCGATGAGTTAAAGCGTAAGATTAGTCGGGGAATGGCTAAGTCTTTTGAGGAATTGTTTGAGTTAGCCCGGGGCTTCGAACCGGAAGTCCCAAAGCAAAGATATTTCTCTTTCTCTAAGAGAAAATTTGAAGGTTCGAGTCATTCAAACTTTTCAAACAAAAAGTTTTAAAAAGGGTCCGAAAGTGTTAATAGCGTGAAGAAAGGTGGTTCTTTGAGTTATGGACCCACGTGTTTCAATTGTAATCAAAGGGGGCACTTGGCCCGTGATTGTACCAAGGCGCCGACCAAACTTACTTGTTACAATTGTGGTAAGGAAGGGCATCGAAGGACGGAGTGTCCCGATTTGAACACCGATCATGTTAAACGGTTAGAAAAGGCGGCGGGTACGGCTAGGGGACGCAAATATTTGATGACTAATGATGAGGCCAAGCAATCCAACGAAGTTGTCTCAGGTACTTTCATGGTTAACTCTAATCCGGCAAGGATCCTATTTGATAGCGGTGCTAATTTATCGTTTGTTTCTCCAAAATTTGTGCCTAAACTTAATAAGCCGCTAGCTAAGTTAAGTCATCCGGTAGAAGTTGAAATAGCGGATGGTAAGACGGTGCTAGGGGTTGATGTTTGTAATGATTGTGATATTGTGTTCGGTTCCGAAATGTTTAAAATTGATCTCATTCCGATGACTTTGGGTGAGTTTGATGTTGTCGTTGGTATGGATTGGCTCAATCGTTATAGAGCCGATATTGCATGCCATGAAAAGTCTATTAGGGTAAAGACCCCAAGTGGGGGAGAACTAATTATTCATGGCGAGAGACGGAGAAGACTTGTGCCGATATGCACTCTTGCACGGGCATGTCATTTTCTTAATAGTGGTGGTATGGCTTTTCTTGCCCATGTAGTTGATACTCGTGAAGAGCCACCATCCATTCATGAAATTCCGGTGGTTAGTAAATTCGAAGACGTTTTTCCGGACGAATTACCGGGTGTTCCGGCAGAAAGACAAGTTGAATTTCGCATTGAGTTGGTTCCGGGTGCTACTCCCATTGCTAAAACTCCTTATCGTTTAGCCCCGACCAAAATGCAAGAATTGTTAAATCAAACCCAAGAGTTACTTGAGAAGGGTTTTATTCGACCAAGTGCTTTACTATGGGGCGCTCCGGTTTTATTCATGAAAAAGAAGGACTGTAGTATGCGGATGTGCATCGATTATCGGGAGTTGAATAAAGTGACGATAAATAATCGTTATCCATTGCCTTGGATTGACGATTTGTTTGACTAACTCCAAGGTGTAACTTATTTCTCTAAGATTGACCTACGGTCCGGCTATCACCAAATGCGGGTCCGTGAGGAAGATATTGAAAAAACGACCTTTCAAATGCGTTATGGGCATTTTGAGTTTGTAGTCATGCCTTTTGGTCTTACGAATGCATCGGCGGCATTCATGGATCTTATGAACCGAGTGTGCCAACCTAGGTTGGACAAGTTGGTAATTGTGTTCATTGACGACATACTTTTCTATTCGAAGAGTATGAAGGAACATGAACATCATTTGCGTGGTGTGTTGAAGACGTTGTGGAAGGAGAAGTTGTATGCAAAGCTCTCCAAATGTGAATTTTGGCTAAGGGAAGTTCAATTCCTTGGTCATATTGTGAATAAAGAAGGTATACAAGTAGATCAGGGGAAGATAGAGACGGTGAAGAGTTGGGGACAACCGACTACGCCTACGGAAATCCGAAGTTTTCTCGGATTGGCCGGTTATTACCGTCGGTTTATCCAAGACTTTTCTAAGATTGCTTCTCCATTGATGAAATTGACGAGAAAGGATGCTAGATTTAATTGGGAAAATGAGCAAGAGATTGCTTTCCAATTATTAAAAGAGAAGTTGTGTCAAGCTCCGGTGTTAGTGTTGCCGGAAGGTGTAGAACACATGATGATTTATTGCGATGCTTCATTAAATGGGCTAGGGTGTGTTCTAATGCAAAGGGGTAAAGTCATCACCTACGCCTCTCGACAATTAAAGGAGCACAAAATGCGATATCCGACTCATGATCTTGAGTTGGCGGCGGTTGTTCATGCGTTGAAAATTTGGCGCCACTACTTGTATGGTGTCAAGTGTACGATTTATTCGGATCATAAAAGTTTGAAACATCTTTTAGATCAACGAGATTTGAATTATCGTCAACGTAGATAGATGGATGTAGTAAAAGATTATGATTGTGAAATACTTTATCATTCGGGCAAGGCGAATGTGGTCGCGGATGCGTTGAGTCGAAAGAGTCAACATCCGGCGATACGAGTAGGATCGTTACGCATGATTATTACTAACGATTTTATTGTAAATCTTGGTGAGATTCAAATCCAAGCTTTTGATAACAACAAACATGAGGAGCGAATCGTGGACCAAATAGAGTTCATTACCTTAGGCCCGCATGGTTTGTTATCCTTTCAAGGACGAGTGTGGGTGCCTAAAATGGGTCATAATCGACGAGTGCTACTTGATGAAGCTTATAAGTCAAAGTATTCCATTCACCCGAGCGCAACGAAAATGTATCTTGATTTAAGAAAGGAGTATTGGTGGCCGGGCATGAAACGTGATGTTGTTAAGTATGTTAAACAATGCGTCACGTGTTTACAAGTTAAGGCTGAACACCAAAAGCCGTATGGTATGTTACAACCATTAGAAATCCCAAAATGGAAATGGGAGCACATTACCATGGATTTCATTACTAAGTTACCAAAGACGGCGAGAACCCAATATGATACGATTTGGGTAATAGTTGATCGATTGACAAAGAGTGCTTTGTTTCTTCCCATTCGGGAAACGACACCATCGAAGACTTTGTCTAAGTTGTTTATCAAGGAGGTGATATCGAGGCACGAGGTTCCTATATCTATCATTTCGGATCGAGATACCTGTGTCACAACTCGTTTTCGGAAAAAGTTTTATGAAGATATGGGTACAGAATTGAAATTGAGCACGGCGTACCATCCTCAAATGGACAGTCAAACCGAACGTACGAATCAAACATTGGAGGATATGTTAAGGGCGTGTAATATCAATTTCGGTGGTATTTGGGATGAGCACTTGCCTTTGGTGTAATTCTCGTACAATAATAGCTATCATGCTAGTATTGGAATGCCACCGTATGAGATTCTTTATGGGTGAAGGTGTCAAACTCCCATTTGTTGGGGTGAAGTGGGTCAAAGAGAAATCGGGAGTACCGATTTAGTTTTAGAGATGAATAGCAAGATCGATATGATTTGGGCTCATTTGAAAAAGGCTCAAGATATACAAAAGTCGTATGCCGACAAACGGAGGCGACCGATCGAATTCCAAGAAGGCGACATGGTGATGCTTAAGGTTTCGCCATGAAAAGGAGTTATTCGGTTTTAAAAACGAGGAAAGTAGCTCCTCGGTTTATTGTTTCGTTTAAGATTTTAGCTCGTGTTGGCGAAGTTGCGTATCATTTGGAATTACCCGAAGAGCTTGCGGGGATCCATAATACATTTCATGTTTCCCATCTCCGTAAGTGTCTTGAGGATGATTCTTCATGGGTGCCGTTAGACGAGATTGAATTAAACAACAAATTAGAGTATGTTGAGAAGCCGATTGCTATACTCGATGAAAAGGTAAAGAGGTTGAGAAACAAAGAGGTGAGAACTTTTAAAGTTTAATGGAGTCGTAGTAAAGGTTCCGAGTTTACATGGGAACCCGAAGAATTTTTATTGGTGTATCTTCCGGCTTGTCATGCGGCTTGGATCGCGAGGACGCGCTCCGATTCAAGTGGGGGAGAGTTGTAACACCCTGTTTTCCTTATACGTGGTCTAAAGGTACGTATTTTACCTTGTAGACATTTAATATAGACCGCAAATGAATGTTTATAGTTTAATTGTTTGAAAATGTAGAAAATGGTTTGATCAGGCATCCTATCGCATTTTGGGAGGTTCCATCGCGTTCTGGTCTGTCGCGATACGCGACAAAGCTGGTTGGAATGCGACAGCTTCAATATCCCCGACCTGTCCCCTTTATCGCGTTTGATTAGTGTATGTCGCGTTTGGGTGTCGCGTAACGCGACAGACTATCACGAAACGCGACAGATGTCGCTGTTTGACATTTTTGACCCAATTAAATGGCATCTTTTGGGGGTGTTTTGGTCTTTTCACTTATGGACGGTTTTGGATCTAGAAAACTGATACAAGAGTTATCATAACTCATTTAACACATTTTCAACTACATCCCATTCAATTTTAGAAAGAGAGAGTTAGGGTTTAGTGAGAGAGAGCTCAATTGGAGAAGAAGAAGACCAAATCCCACCCAAGTCCGAGTTTTAAAGTTGTTCCCTACGTCTCTAGCTACGTTGTGATTGTATTGGTAAGTCTTAACTCCATGTTTTGAGTTTTAATTGATTTATGGCTAGGGTTTTGTTTACTTGAGGCTTGTATGACCATTTGGGGGTTAAATGGGTGATTTTGGGATATATTGATGAAAGGAAAACCCTAATAGCTATAACCTAGGGTTTGGTCTTGTAGTTTGAGATTTGTAAGTGTTAATTGTGTTGTTAGGCACTAATACACTTGTTAAACGTTGAAAGATTTGTAAATGGGTTAAGTTTGACTAAATTTGTAAGTTTAAGTGTTAAAATGGGTCAAATGGGTAATGTTGACCTAGTTTGGGCAAGATGGGTATGAAAATACCCTAGATGGTGTTAGTTGTTGATATTAGACTATAATCACTAGCTTTTAGTGATTTATAATGGGTCTTGGCCATTAATGGGCGGTTTTGGTGTAAATGAGTCATTTAATGCAATTGGGTCATTAAATGCTCAAGTGTTAAATGTTGGTGTCTAGTCCAACTAGTTTGTGTATTGAAAGTGTACTTAATGTAATAGGTACGTTGCATTGAAGGTTGCGAGCTTGATTCCCTAGTTCACCAAAGACGATAAGGTGAGTGGAGTAATTATACGTATGTGTATATGACGTATTTATTTGTGAATGTTATGGTATGAACCATCGAGCCGGTAGTGCCATAACATATATGTGACAAGTGTCAAGTGTGAACCATCGAGCCGGTAGCACTATAAAATGAGGCGGGAACCATCGAGCCGGTAGCGTCTAAGTGTGAACCAAAGAGCCGGTAGCACTATAAAATCATGATGTGAACCATCGAGCCGGTAGCATCAAGTGTGAACCATCGAGCCGGTAGCACTATAAAACAAAGTGTGAACCACGAGCCGGTAGCACTATAAAAGAGTATGACTCAAATGCGTATGGTGTGAACCATCGAGCCGGTAGCACCATATCGTTTATGGTTAACCATATGGGGGTTTATTGATTGTTTGCATTTTATATATAGATTGTGTTGAGTATATGCTAATGCGGTTTTGTGATATTGTACGACTCATTAGTATTACGAGTATGATGACATGCTATTTGAGTTACAAGTTTGTATACGATATTGTGTAAGTGGTTGCAAGTTAGTAGGTTATATATGTATATGTATAGCTATTGCACTCACTAAGCTTTAGCTTACCCTCTCGTTGTTTACATTTTTAGGTGCGAACATGGAGAAAGGAAAAGGGGCTATGTGTGCTAGTTAAAGCTTTTGGAAGATGACCTAATGCATTTGGGTAGTTTAGCCCCAAACCATGCTCGGGTGTAGTTTGGATTAAAACTATCATTTCAAATGTGTCGAACTTGTATTACATTTGATTAATGGCCTTAGTGCCTTTTTGTAAACATTAAACTCGTTGTACGTTTGATGGGTTGAATGGAATGGTTTATATCATTCCAATGGCATGTTAATGATCGTTACTTAAAAAAAAAAAATTATCCGATTGAATACGGGTTGGGTTGTTTCACAAACAATAAGTTTCTGGTCATGAATGATCATTTTCACAATTTCAGTTTATCGTTGTGCACAAAGTTCATGAACACGTAGCATACTTAGCACAATATCTCATAGTAAAAAATTCAAGTTAACATGGAAAACTCCAGATCATAAATATACTTAAAATCGATTCCAAAAAGTCCAGCCAGGGACTCATACGATAATTAAAAGTCAGGAATCAGAAGGGGTACATTTGGGGTTTGCCCAGTCAGTTTCTGACCGCCCACTGATTTCGTTTTGGCAATAACCAGAGTTAGGAATATGCAATTGATACAAGACCAGTGGCTATAGTTCAAGGATAAGTCAATGTAACACATATCAAAAATCTAGCAAATTTTGTTTAGTCAAGTTATACAGTTTATTCATGCAAGTTGGATGTTCAGTTTTTCAGCTCAAATCAGAATCCACATAAAGTACGGCTATATTGTGCCCAATTAATAAGGTTTTAGAGATTGACATAAACTAACACTAAGTCCCATATCATGTTAAAATTCATATTCCAGAAGCTTACAAGCTCAATCAATAAAATCAATCCACAGAGTATAAAACAGAGAGCAATTTACAGATTCGATTCTAGTTTAGTTAGTCACATTCGCACGCGATTATCCGAAGGTCTAGATACAATTAGCCTATGATATCTACATGAAAGGTGAATTACTTTTTGTGTACATTTCAAATATGCAAAGATTTAATCACAGAGGTTACCACATTTTATCATACAAGGTTATTTTCATGCAAGTACTGTATAAAACTACTTTTACACTAATTCAAGCATATCTCAGGTTTTACATAAGCAAAAGACATGATATCCTAGTCTAAATTGAGTGTTTTTAAATTATATTTCCAATGGTATAAGTCTCACATGCTAATTAGTGGTCTATCAATTTCATATTTCTGATCAATCACAAAAACACAACGTTAATTTCAATTAAGCATAACTTGATCATCCCGAAACGAAATCAAGCGAATCCAAAGCCTAAACTTAATAGTTTTTCGCAAGGAATATGAATATAATATAATAATTAACATTTGAAAAACTTAATTTTCCTGATCATGCATAAACAAATTCGTTTTAAAACCCTAACGCATCAAACAATCAATATAACGATTACAATTAACACGTACGCATATAGACTTGAGCAATTGACAACCTAACTATGAAACTTTAATAAAAATCAGATTTTTTAAGATTAGAGTTCATGTGATTATACCTTTGATCACAAAATTAATGATACACACGCGTAGAGGAGATCGAGAATTACACTTTTCGTGTTCAAGGCTTGAGCAAAAGATTAAAAATTGATGGTGGTATGGGAGATGGTGGTCGACGGCATGGGAGAGGGAGGAGGGAGCTAAAAGTCAACTGCCTTTTGTGACTAGGGATAATACAGTGTTTTTAGGTTACTAGTTAATTTATACCTAGGTTAATTTCCACTAATTGCACATAAGTCCCTCAATTAAGCCAACCATTAACAAAATAAGGGGGGGAGGTGTTAGCCGAATGGGGCCCATGGGATACTCCCGGGCTCGTGTTGTCCAATTCCTTGTACTCGTGGTCCGTTTCAAGTGTCGTTTAGTCGTACCGAAGGCCTGGAACGCTAAACCGATCATTAAACGCAACCAATCGTTTAATTTATTAAAAACGGAATAAATTAAATATTTTGAAAAGTTAATAATTAATAATTTAATTATTAAAATAAACTCGAGCGTTTCGTTGTTCAAAAGGTCGTTATCAAAACCGTATCGTTTTTATCGTATTTCTTTATCCGAAATATTTATTTGAATTGATATCAACCCATATTAATTATTGTAACCCTCCAAAGATCAAGTATGCATTTATTACATATAAACACATAAACGTCAAATAATCGCCGTTAAATAAACTAACGGAAGGTTAACGGAAGTAACGGAAAAAGCAGGGTTGTTACAAAAATGGTCTCTTGAACAGGTTCGCCGGTAAGTGCTTCAGGTTCATCGCCAAGAGGGAAATGTGGTGGATGGAAGGGATCACCTTCTTCTTGTTTCCAATGATTTAGTAGACTACGAACCCATCAGATGAATTGGGGATGACTGATTGGTTGATTCATTCTAGTGACACTGCTTTCAGAGCTTAGGTGAACATCCATGTCAGAATAGCTATCGGGTTCCGAAGAACTTGAACTAGTGACGAGTTCCATTTCGTACGATTGAGTAAAGAATTTTTCAATATGAAATGATTTCTGGCTATTGGATGGTATTCTAATAACATAGAATATCTATATATATAAAGCAAAAGATTTTGTAGATTACGGAGGAATTTACGGAATATGTCAGGCAAAGTTTACAGTAACAGATACGCTAAGATATGAATTAGGAGATACGCTAAGATATGAATTTTTTTTTCTATACACTATTCATGCAATCAATGCAGTAAGATGTGTCTAGACTAAGAATGATACGCAGGTAATTTTCGACAGAAAATGATAAGCAAAACTTTTGACATGCAGCTAAGGTCGAAGTCCAGACTCACTAATGCATCTAATCAACTATGAGTTAGACACACTAATGCAAGACCTGGTTCGCTATGACCACCGCTCTGATACCACATGAGATGACCCATCCTAATCCATAAAGACAAATACAACAACATATGATTACATCGCGAGGTATTTGACCATTAAATGATACATTTTACAAACATTGCATTCGTTTTTAAAAGACAATATTTCTTTACATCAAAAGTTGAGGGCATGCATACCATTTCATAATATATCCACCTATAATTGACTTAATAATAATATTGATGAACTCAACGACTCGAATGCAACGTCTTTTGAAATATGTCATGAATTACTCCGAGTAATATCTCTAAAATGAGCAAATGCACAGCGGAAGATTTCTTTCATACCTGAGAATAAACATGCTTTCAAGTGTCAACCAAAAGGTTGGTGAGTTCATTAGTTTATCGTAAACATTCATTTTCATCATTTTAATAGACCACAAGATTTCATATATTTAATTGTACACGTAACCCGAGTACAAAATAATACGTGTAACCCGCGAATTAAAAATTATTCATATGGTGAACGCTTGATAACCGACTTAACTTTAATGCATAGAATATCCTAAAACAGAACCTCTCGTCTGTATAATAATAATAATCTCGAAGTACTAAAGCATCCGTACCCCGGATGGGACTTATCGAGGTCCATAGATCTATCTTTAGGATTCGTGTCAATTAGGGGCCAGACCCGTTTCCTAATAATTAGGTTACCAAGCTAAAAAGGGGTGATATTCAATATTCAGAATCCAACCATAGAATGTAGTTTTTGATCACTTGTGTCTATTTTGTAAAACATTTATAAAAGCAGCGCATGTATTCTCAGTCTCAAATATATATATATATATATATATATATATATATAAATATATATATATATATATATATATAAAGGGAGTAATGAAACTCACGATACGATATTTTATAGTAAAAATATGCATACGACGGAACTGAACAATGCAAGGTTGGCCTCAGATTCACGAACCTATATCAGTTATATATATTAAAACATATAATAAACATGTAATAATAATCAAAACAGTTTGTATATATATTAGTTATATATTATTTACTTTAAATAGTAATGTATTCGTTATTTCAAATGTTATGTATGTATATCTATATATATCTTATGTTAATACTATATAATTAAGTATTTATTTCTATATGGTATTAATAATAATATTTATATATTTGATTATACTAAAATATATTTATATCTTATTATATAATAATAAATAATAACATTTTATTTTTTAAAAACAAAATAGTGTATAATATTTATATAGTTATTATATATGCATTAGAAATATTTTATATAGATAACTTTTGGTTTGTTAAAATAATGACTTTTATAATACTAAACTAGTGTTAATAATAATAATAATTAGATTTAATGATGATAATATTAATTTTGATAATAATACTAGTCATTTTATTTGTAGTAATAATAATACTATAATTATAATGAAGTAGTAATAATAATAATAATATCAATTTCAATGATAATAATAATTTTATTAACAAATCATTATAACTTAATTCTTTTCATACTAATACTATATCTATAACCTTTATATTTATAACCATAATGAAAATAATAGTAATAATGATAGAAATAATACTTCTGATAAAAATGATAGTTTTTAATAAAATTGTTACTTTTAATAGTCGTGATAAACATAATGCTTATATTCATGTTAATGATAATAATAATAATATTAATAATATTAACATTTATATTCATAATAATAATGATATGATAATAATAATAATAATAATAATAGTAATAATAATAATAATAATAATAATAATAATAATAATAATAATAATAATAATAATAATAATAATAATAATAATAATAATAATAATAATAATGGAAAGGAAAATATAAAAGTGTATACCCTTTTGAAAGCTTTTCTAAAAAGAATTGCCCACGACGGGGCTCGAACCCGCGACCTCTCGCTCACCCACAAACATACTTAACCATTACACCATTTACGTTTTTCTATGTTTATAACCGACTTATATTGATTAAATCCCGTTTCTATCTGTTTTCCTTTTTCCTAATCCAATCTTTTTGGTCCAAGATAAAGTATATGTTGGATCTCAGCCCAACTTCTTCCCAAGCCCAAATCAAAAGTCCATTAATTCCACCAGACTCATTACATGATTTAAATAAACAATCAGTTGGTGTGGGGTTGTAGGGTTCGAAAAAAGAAAAGGGAAACAGCACAATTCAATCTCCATCAATTATCAACATCGATTGTTTCATCATCTACCATCATCGAAGGTTAATCTTTATCAATTTTCATCATCGTTAATCGTTATTATTATTATCAGATCATCGTTATCATCAATTCATTATCATCATCGTTCATCTAACAATAGAAAAACGAATCAGTCGTTGATACTTTTGTTGGGTTTCGATGGGTGGCGGTTTGGGGTGGTAACAGTAGTAGATGATAGAGGTGTTCGTTGGTGAATTATATGGTGAAGATGATGGCTTGGTTGGATGGTGAGTTTGGGTGGTTCTAGGCTGCAGAGTCAGCAGCAAGACATTAGTAGAAACGTGTGTTATAAGCTAAGTGGGTTTCGGTTTTTCTTTGTTTCGAACAAGAATATAAAGCGGTACGCAGCAACTGGGCGGTAACAGTGGCTGTTTTAATGATGGTGTTGGTGGTTATGATGGTGATGATGCTTGTTTTGTGGTTAGAACGAAAATAGAAAAAGAAAGAAAAGAATGTATAGAAGTGGGTTTTGAAAAGTGGTGATCAAATGGTTTTCGTTTGTGTTTGTTCCATCGAGCAACAGATATCATGTGAACCGGAAGACAGAAAACATACGAGAGAGAGATAGAGATGTTTGATTATCGATGATAGCAAGATCAGATGGTAATGGTTGTTGAAAGAAGGAGTAACACAAGTAACTGGTTTTCATTTACAAGTATATATATATATATATATATATATATATATATATATATATATATATATATATATATATATATATATATGTATATATGCAGAAACAAGGTTGATAGAAGTGGTGACTTGTGTTTTGGTTTGGGTCACTTTTCAAGTGGGAACAGGAGATCAGCGAGCAATGTAGCTGCAATATTTTTTTTTGGGTTCATAGTGATCGTGTACAGTAGCACAAGGAAACGAGCAGCAGGTTTCGTTGGTTTTGATCAGACAAGTAGTAGTGAATTGTTACAAGTGAGGATGATTTAGTGGTGATAGTTGTTCGATGGCAATCGAAAACAATAAGCATACAATCGATGGTTGTGAGTTTGTGATGTTGTTCGAATCGAAGAAGTATTAGATACACTAGTTTTTTTTTGATGAAGGTGATGAAGATGGGTTGGTTTTTGAACAGGGAAACACAAGCGGTTAACAAGAATTGAAGGTGGTGTTGATTACATAGAAAAAGAAATCGAACAGCAATAAATAATAGATGGGTTTGATGATGGTGGTTATCAAGTTAGTGGAGGGTTTTGTTTTCCTTCCTCTCAAAACTACAACTACAGTGAATAATATTTTGAGGCATGCTCTCTCCATCCATATATATTACCACAATATAAATAAAGTAAAAAAAAAAAAAAAAATAAGGCTACTGTAGGATCTTTGAAATATATGGATGTTGACTGTGATATATTGATTTGGCACAAAAGTTTTTATAAGACAAAATGAGTACAGGTTTCTTTTATTGATTGGTATGCAAGTGTGCATATTATATTTATCTACAATCTATAATTATAATAATAATAATACTATTATATTAAACAATCACAAAGTTACATAAACGTGTTGAAGAATTGATGATAAAGTAGAAACATAAACAAATAGTAGGTGAAAAGAATGAAAAGTGAGTTTGTTTGTGTTTTAGCATGAGATACAACGTACCGGTTCAATGCATGTATGAGTATATATCTATAATTAAAGATGATAGGTGTGGGGTTATGTAATTCTAAATTAAAAGGAAAAACAACAAGATGATGATATGTGATATGTCGTGTATATATATATATATATATATATATATATATATATATATATATATATATATATATATATATATATATATATATATATATATATATATATATATATATATATATATATATATATATATATATAAACTATTGTTCACGAATCGTCAGGAATAGTCCAGGGTAGTTGAATATATGAATATAGTTCCAAAATTTTCGAGACTCAACATTACAGACTTTGCTTATCGTGTCGGAAACATTCAAAGATTAAGTTTAAATTTGGTCAGAAATTTTCGGGTCGTACAGAGATCTGACCACTCAATGGATGGTGTTGCAAGGTATGATGATGAATGTATGCTTGTTGGCGATTCCCCGAAGGTAGTACAAAGGTATCGTACTTTATGCCACCGATTTCTAGGCGGGATCAGTCTCCAAGGCAATCTCTGATAAGACAAAGGGAACTTTCCCTTCGGCCGACTGCAATCCTTGTTAGTTGAAGAAATCTATCATGCAACATTCTCTTTTGTCATTTGGATGCTAGTGGAAGCGAGTTTGGTCAACCCGCTTACTTCTCTCCTTCAGTCTAACGGATGTGGTTTCTTAACAATCCTGAATATTAGGATTACACTTTGGGAGCATTCTTCTTTTATCATTTGGCGCCATTATTTGAGTTTGAGGATATCCCGCTCATGGTTTGTGTTTGACATATGTGTTCTTGTGATCCAATCTTATGTCACCTACCCTCGTTAAGCATGATATCTCTGGTAGCTTAGCTTCATTTATTATCTTGACGGGGAGATACACTATCAAGCCCCCCAGTTTAATTTTACGAAGCTTTCTAACCAAGCTTTGTTGAATTAAACTCAAAATGCTACTTGATGCTTTGATTTGACATCACTGATTTCAGTAATAATCACTCGAGTATGATTACTTTTTTACCCCTGCTAGATCTTTCTTGTCTAAATAGGTGGGAAGGGTAAAACGGTAATTTATTGGTACGGTTACCCAAGTATTTCTGAATACGATGGGACGGCTTCTGCTTAGGGGCAATAAAGGGTGAAGTTTTTATTTTCTCTTTCATTTTTCCTCTTCGTTTTCCTTTTTTCTTTGCTTTTCTTCAGCATCCGATTGACTCCATTAGTATTCAAAAAGGTATTGCTCTAAACTTGTTCTTCTTCTCTTTTTTTTTCTGTTATGGCTAAAGTAGGTCTTCAATCCACTTTTAGTGTCGTGACTCCTGAACGCTGTGAGCATCTTCGTAAAACCCTAGGTCTCTAAGATGAAGACATAATTTTGCAAGAATCCGATAAGTTCATGTTGGATTTTCCGGCAGATTACGTCGGAATGTATACGTAAGCGTTTACTGGATGCAATCTTAGGATCTCTATTTCATCATTTTTTGTTAGCGTCCTTGATTATTTTAAGGTCCATGTTTCTATTGTTCATCCACTTGCTATCAGAAAGATTCTGGCTTTCGAATACATGTGCAAGGCATATGGTGGCCGACCTTCTGTTGACTTATTTCATTTCTTCTATCAAACCGGTGATGCTGGGAATTAGGTTACAATTGTCAAGCGTCGTAAGAAGAGAGGCAGTCTGGTCGATACCCCCATGTGTTTTGCTTCTTCAATCCCTGATGTGCTGAATTGGAAAAATTCCTTTGTTTATGTCAAAAATCCTTTTTCTTTCCAGACAAGTTTCCCAATGTTGTTGATAGTAGGTGGGCTGTTGTTCCTAAGAAATACAACGATCCCATTCCTGAGGATGCTAAAAATGATCCTCTCTTTGGTAGGATTTGTCATCATCCTATTATACCCTATACTTTTTCGAATTTTATCCTTTTTAAGCTTGGAATGGCATCTTCATGGGAGAGAGGCAAAGCGTTTCCTGTGTACTTGTGTGGGGAAAAAGGTAGGTTTTGGTTGCCTTAGGCTTCATTTTATGTTTGTTAGGCATTTATTTTATTTTTCTGACCTTATTTATTTTTCCAGAGATGTCGTTGCGAAACGTTATTAAATCCCTTGGAGTGAAACAGATGACTGAGGCTGTTCGCGCTACTACTGTGGTCAAGGAGCTTGGTTCTCCCTCTTGTTCTGGTTTTATGGAGGTTGAGAGTAAACCAGAGAAGGAAGCTGAATCAAGTGCCCCAAAGGTTCAATCTAGCACAAAAGGTTGCTTCAGAGCACGAGCCTCTTGATGTGGATGCAAAGCCTGATGTGTCCAAGAGCATCCTTGTTAGGGCATCTAGGCGACAGAAAGATGCTAGGAAGAGGAAAGAGGTTGTTTCTAGTTCTCCCTTGAAAAAAGCTAAATTCACCCTTCGAGACAAAGATACTGATGACGAGGCTCCTGTTGAAGGTTCTGGTGACAATGTTCCCTCAGGTATATTCTTTTATTCATGTTTTCTGGTGAAACATGCTTTGTGTTCATATTTCTTCGTGTATGTAGGTAATCTTCGTAATATCCCCTCTTTGGAAGCTTGTTATGATGTGTTTGATGAAATGGTTCCTGCTGAGTTCGAAGATGCTTTTGTGGACACTCCTAAGCTCATTGACATGTAAACTGCTCACTGCTATCGATCTGCACTTTATAACCACCTTGTCCTTTCGTGCTTGAAGCAAAAGTCTGGTGATGTTGTGTGTCTAGAGAAGGAGGTTCAGGAGCTTAGGGAGGTCAATGCATCTTCCAAAGAGTCTATAAAGAAACTGTAGGAGCGATTATTGTTAAACACATCATGGGAGGAGGAGGTGAAGTAAGCCAGAAGTCATATACTAGATATGCAGGAGAGACAGAGGCTGGATGAAAAGAAGATTGCTGATTTGGAAGAAGAGAATAAGGTCCTTCGTCAAGAGACAAAAGATGCCACTACAGCTTTATCAGATCAGAAGAGTCGATTTGATAGTTTAAAGTCAGACTACTCCGATGTTATCACCCGTGTTATTCCTCATGTCTGCAGGCAGGTTATTCGTAGCAAGGAGTTGAGTTTCTTTGTTGGCGATGTTGTTCTTGCTAGTAAGCAGGAGGAGAGGTGTAAGTTGTTGACTGAGTTATCCAAGTAGGGCAAGCTTGAACTTAGCAATTATCCGGAATACACAGACTAAGCTTCTGCTCTTGTTGATGCTGCATGTGTTCGTTTTGCCAGTGCTGAACTCAACTATGTTGCCTCTATCGCTGCTCATTCTGATGCTAAGCCTGTGGAACTCCTTTCTTTGGTTGCCGAGGAATGATCTCTGTAGGTGGTTTGTCTTTTGATCATGTTTTGTTGTAATGATCTTTATGCTGGCTACTTTTACCAGGTCTGTGTGCCTGTTGATTTGAGGCTTTATTACCTGTGAACAATTTTTATTCCATATTTTGAGGGTTATCATGCCCTATTATGCATTGCTACTTTGTATCTTATGTTAGCTTTAAGAGATCAGGTAATGCCTTGAATTCTTTTATAGGTTCTAGGTTTGGTTGCTCATACCCTATTTATTTACATGATCATTTAAGTGTCTTTATTATGACCATGATGTGACAATATTTTTACATATGTGCACTATTTTCCCTGGAATTTTTCAAAATAGCTAAGGTATACCCCTTTTCCTATCTTGGCTATTTGTAGCATTCCTCTTGGGGATGCTCCACAATAGCTTCGGTATACCTCTTGGGTTACCTCTTGCATATTGCTTAAGTATAAGAAGTATTCATCTTGGGAATGCTTCGCAATAGCTTCGGTATACATCTTGGGTTACCTCTTGCATATTGCTTAAGTATAAGAAGTATTCCTCTTGGGAATGCTTCGCAATAGCTTCGGTATACCTCTTGGGTTACCTCTTACATATTGCTTAAGGGTGTGTTTGGACGAAAGTAGCTGGAGCTGGAGCTGGAGCTTATGAGCAATAGTTGGAGTTTATTTTTCAAACTGGTAGATGGAGATTATTATTTTTTATAAATGTTTGGTAAACTAGCTGGAGCTTATTTTTCAGTTCATAAGCTCTACTTTTTTCATAAGCTACTATAAGTAGCTTCTTTTTTCAGAGCTTATGATTTTCATAAGCACTACTTTTTTTATCTACCAAACAAAGCTTATGACTTGAGGCTTATTAAAATCATAAGCTCAAGCTCCCATAAGCTTTCATAAGCTCCAATAAGCTATGCGCCAAACACACCCTAAGTATAAAAAGTATTCCTCTTGGGAATGCTTCGCAATAGCTTCGGTATACCTCTTGGGTTACCTCTTGCATATTGCTTAAGTATAAGAATTATTCCTCTTGGGAATGCTTCACAATAGCTTCAGTATACCTCTTGGGTTAGCGCAACTTCCTTTCTTTCCTCCATGAGATCAAGGTTAAGACGGAGGTTTTCCTCGTTTTCTTCAAGGTTTGCGGTTCTGTTGGTTAATACCTATATTTCAGCGGGCAGCACAGCCTCAGTGCTGTATACTAAGCTATAGGGAGTTTCTCCGTTACTCCTTTTTGGTGTGGTTCGGTGAGCCCATAGAACTAGGGGGAGCTCTTCCATCCATCCTTGGTGGCATTTCCCTAACCGTTTCTCGAGGCCTTTTAAGATATCCCGATTGGTCACCTCAACCTGTCCATTCCCTTGTGGGTGATAAACGGAGGTAAAGGTTTGCTTTATGTGTAACCTTTCACAAAACCCTAGGAAGTTGCCTTCGGCGATTTGTTTCCCATTATCAGATGCGATCACTTTGGGTATTCCAAACCGACATACGATATGTTCCCAAACAAACTTCTGTATATGTTTCTCGGTCGTGGTACTCAGTGGTTTTGATTCAGTGCACATTGTGAAGTAGTCTATAGCTACCACCAACCATTTGTAGCCTCCTGGTGCTTCGGTAAGTGGACCTACTATATATATACCCCATTTCGAGAAAGGACATGCCGAAAGGACCGATATCAATTCTTGCTTCGGCTGCTTTTGAACTTTAGCATGGATCTGACATGGCTCACAGATTCGTAAAAGTGTGACCGTATCTTCGTGCATTGTTGGCCAATGGTACCCCATCCTTAGTATTTTTGCCACGATTGACCTTGGTCCAGAGTGAAGCCTGCATATACCCTCATGCATTTCTTTGATGACCATCGAGGCTTGATTCGGTTCGACACATCGAAGCCACAGAGTGAGGAAGGATTTTTGATACAAGGCTCTGTTCATTATTTTATATGATAGTGCTTTGATCCGAACCTTTCGCGCCTCCTTCTTATCTTCGGGTAGAATTCCAAGCTCCAAGTATTCCTTCAGAGGCTTCATCCAAGTGTTTTCTTCCTCTGTGATCAAGTCATGCACTTCTTGTACCTCGATGGACCTTTTTTCTAAGACCTCAACCAATACTTCTTTTACCAAGTGAGCGAAGGTGATGGAGGCTAAATTACTCAAAGCATATGCTTTCTTGTTTTGACTCCTTCTCACATGTTCGATGGTGAAGCTTCTGAAGTTTTCTATTAATTCCCTGACCTTTGACAAGTAGAGTTGTATGATGTGTTATCTTGCTTCGAAGACAACTAGAACCTGGTTGGCTACGAGTTGGGAGTCCATGAAAGCTTGCAGATGCTCAATTTTCATCTCTTTGGCTATCCTAAGTCCGACGAGTAGAGCTTCATATTCTGCTTCATTGTTAGTTGTGTTGAATTCGAAGCGAAGTGCATATGTGAAATCTTGTCCTTCGGGGTTAATTAACATTAGCCTCGCCCCTGAACCATCAGAGCTAGAAGCTCCGTCAGTGAACAACTTCCATTCCTCCGTTTCGGCAGACGGAGTGATAATTTGTCCGAAGGTGGAGTCACTTTCTTCGTTTATCTCCGTTATTTCTACCATGAAGTCTGCTGGTACTTGGGCCTTGATCGAGTGACGAGCTTGGAAATCGATGTCATGTTCTCCTAGTTCAATGGCCCATTTGGCCATTCGGCCCAACTTTTTTGGCTTCATAAGTACCTGTCTAATCTGCTTATAAGTTAACACAATGATTGGATGAGCCTAAAAGTACCTTTGTAGTTTCCTGACAGTATGAACTAAGGTGAGTGTGAGCTTTTCGAGCTCTAGATAGTTAACTTCTGCACCATGGAGAACCTGACTAACGAAGTATATGGGGACCTGTATCTTTTCTCGTTCTGCTACAAGTACCGCGTTGATGCATTCTTTGGAGGTTACTAGGTAGAGATATAGTGTTTCCCCTAGCTTTGGGGACGTGAAGGTTGGTAGATTAGCTACATGTGCTTTCATATCTATGAAGGGTTGCTCTGCTTCATCTGTCCATACTATCTTTTTTGCCCCCAAACATCCTTTTAGAACTTTAAGGAGAGGTAGCTATTTCTCGTCCCCCCTGGAGAGGAAATGGCTTAGTGACGCCAGTTTCCCATTTAAGCTCTGCATTTCTTTGACTGTGGTTGGAGTTTTGAGTTGTTGTAGCTTATCCACTTTCTCTGGGTTTGCTAATATTCCTTTATTTGTGATGTAATACCCCAAGAACCTTCCTTCTTCCACCCCGAAGGAACACTTTTTCGAATTGAGCTTTATGTTGATTGTCGTAAGGGTGTCGAAAGTTTCTTAAATGTCATTCAATAAAGTTCATTTCTCGACACTTTTGATTACCATATCATCGACATAAGTTTCTAGGTTTCTTCCGAGCTTCTTACGGAAGACCTTATCTACAAGCCTTTGATATGTAGCACCGGCATTTTTTAGTCCGAAAGGCATCTTTTTGTAGCAATAGATCCCCTTGCTTGTGAAGAATGATGTCTTTTCTTTGTCCTCTTCGGCCATTTGAATCTGATGGTAACCTTTGTAAGTATCGAGAAAACACTTATATTTATATCCGGTTAAGGATTTTCACCTTCCTATCAATTTCTGGCAGAGGGTAGCAATCCTTCGGGCAAGCTTTGTTAACGTACGTAAAATCAACACACATTCTCCAACCTCCGTATGACTTCTTTACCATGACAGGATTTGCAACCCAGGTAGGGTATTTGGCTTCTCCGATTATATCAGCTTGGAGCAATTCCTCTACTTCTTTACAAGCGGCCTCATCCCTTTCATTAGCAAGGTTTCTTTTCTTTTGATGTACCGGCTCTAGGTGTTTGTATTCGTTAAGCTTATGCTCTGTGGAGAACATTATCCCTTTAATATTGAGTGTTCGAGGGATGCCAGTCATATCTCCGTATTCTCAAGCGAAGATATCAATATTTGCATGTAGCAACTTACGAAGCCTCTTTTTTGTTTCCGAAGGTAGGGAACCTCTGATGGTCACTTGTTGCTCAGGGAACAGAGGGTTGATGGAGATTTTCTCTTCCTCCGGACCCTCCTCCCTATTCTCAAGGATGCATTCCCCTGGTCTTTCCTCCGTTTCCCTGATGGCCATGATTACCTTTTCCCGATCATAAGTTGAAGCTAGGGTACCGATCCCTTCGGGTGTGTAAAATTTTACCAGTTGATGCACAGTGGATACAATTATCCCCATCTTCATCATAGCCACTCTTCCTAACAAAATTTTATGTTGCGAGGTGGATCGGACTACTACAAAGTCAAGCGTCTCTGTCCTGGATAACGGTGGTTCTCCGATGGTGAAATCAAGATCTATCTCTCCGATAGGCCAACTTCTTTCTCCCGAGAATCCGATCAGGGGTACTATTGGAGGACTTAGGCGAGCTTTGATAGAAGGGCTGAGTTGGTCAAAGCAATGTTCATACATGATGTCACACGCGCTCCCGCTATCTAAGTAAACTCGGTGCACATTTCTCTTGAAGATTCGGCCATTGACCATGACAGGCTCGTCAGATGGAGTGATTGTATCGAGTGCTGGGAAGGAGATTACTTCCCAATCTATCACCCCACTTCTTCTCTCCCTTTTGTAAGTTCTAAGCTTTTCAACGGGGAAGCATTCTGTCACTGTCAATATGGCATTGTCTGTGTTTGGCCTTTTTTCTTCAGGTTTAGCTTCTTGCTTGGCTACCTTCGTGTTACGTATGCCTTTCACTAGATGTGACAATTTCCCGGATCTAACGGCCTCCTCTATGTCTTGCCTTAGCTGTATGCAGTCGTCTGTTTCGTGCCGGAAGTTATTGTGGAAGTCAAAAAATTTGCTTGTGTCCCTCAGCTTGCCCTTGTTGTTCAACTTTGGCGGAGCTTTGAAAGCTTGGGCGGCCCTTTCGGTAGCAAGGATTTCCTTAGGCGACTTTATCAATGTCCCAAGGATACTGGAGGTATTTTCTCTCCTGTAGGGAGAGAATCTGTTCTGCTTATTCTTTCTTCCTAGTTTATCTTCACGATGACTTACCTTCTCCTTTCATTTGAAGTTCTGTGATTCTTTGTATACGAAGCTGTTGCGGTGTCCTTCGCGTCTAACCAAACATACGATTTGTCTAGTAAAGCTTCTTAAGTGTCTGAGAGATCTCGGCTAAGATGTTCTACTAGTGCTCAGGTCCTGCAGCCGTACAAGAGTCATGAGATTCTTTATGACTCCGGGAGTCCTGGGATCTGTTGGGTTTCATCTGTATACCGGCTAAGAAAATCTCTCGAAGCTTCGTTATCTTTCTGCTTGATGCTGTGGGCAGCAACGTGGTTCTTCTTGTGCTTCTTTTGTTGACTGAATTTTGACCTAAAAATTCGTTTAGGATCTTCAAAACTTGATATAGAATCCTTCGCCAAGGAGTCGAACCAGATCCTTGTATCACTTTTAAACACATATGAGAATGCATGGAAAGCTACGGCCATATCCCATCTCGACATTCGAGCTGCGCCTTCGAAGATGTTTATGAAATCATCAGGGTCATCCTTTCCCTCATAATATCCCAGGTGGGAAGGTATCTTTATTGCTATAGGTAGCGGGTGGTTTTGTATCGAAGATATGAAGGGAGTTTTCTGGCTCTTCCAGGACTGATCCACGCATCCGCTAGCGTTCATGTTAGCTTCGTGGTGGAGGTTGTTTACCATAGGGAGACTTCCAGCGTTCACATTCTGGTAGGGTAAACCAACCCATTGATTCCCTTCGTTCAATACTTATGACCCCGGAGGCAACGAAGCATTCTGATGATTTATCACAGGGATTATTCCTGTGGTTGGCAAGACAGCACTGGTGTTGGGTACGTTTTGTGAAACCAAGGGGATAGGGATCCCGAAGGTATACTGTTGTACCAACGGTCCTCCGGGATTGATCAATGAATGCTGGTGGTAATCATTAACTGAGCCGGCTGAGAGAGCACCGGCTGAGGGGTGATATTTGGAGGGATTGCTAGTTGCGAGATCATAGGATGGCTGGCAAGAGGAAGATTTCTCGCTGGCCTCGCCTCCATCTCCATTTCCTTATCGACATCTTCACTGTCATACGTGAGGATTCATCGACTCTGCAGATGCCCTTCTTCTCGTAACTTTTTTGATGACGGCGCGTATGTTATCATAATTATTAAGTATGAAGGTTTTGTTAATTAACGGTGGTGGTTCAGAATCACTCCGATATGAGATTATTGGCATAGTAGGAGTGACAGGTGTTCATGTCCCGGTTTCATGTCGGTTAACTTCCGATTGCAAAGAGAAACCAGGTGGTGGGTGATCGGGATCTGCCAAGATCTTGTGTTTTTCTCAAACAAAGTGATTATTGATGTGGTGTCCTACAGATGGCGCCAATTGTTTGTACAATTCTTGGCTACCCTTGTTAGGGGAACAAGGATGTTGAGATATGATTACTCAATGGATGGTGTTGCAAGGTATGATGATGAATATATGCTTGTTGGCGATTCCCCGAAGGTAGTACGAAGGTATCGTACTTTATGCCACCAAGATACGAAGGTAACTCATTGAGAGTGTTATGTGTTAGTAATTGTGACTTAGTGTGTATATCCACTCTAGAGGTCATGCTCTCCTTTTATAGGGTTAGACAATAGCTTCTTCACCGATTTTCTAGGCGGGATCAGTCTCTAAGGCAATCTCTGATAAGACAAAGGGGACTTTCCCTTCGGCCGACTGCAATCCCTGTTAGTTGAAGAAAGCTATCCTGCAACATTCCTCTTTTGTCATTTGGATGCTAGTAGAAGCGAGTTTGGTCAACCCCCTTACTTCTCTCCTTCAGTCTAGGAAATCTTGTGACTTTATGATGAGTCTTTGCCCATTGGTAACCGTGATCCCTTCGTCACTATGTTCCTTCATTACTATAGCTTCGTATAACGGATGTGGTTTCTTAAAAATCCTGAATATTAGGATTACACTTTGGGAGCATTCTTCTTTTATCATTTGGGCGCCATTATTTGAGTTTGAGGATATCCCGCTCATTGTTGGTTGACATATATGTTCTTGTGATCCAATCTTATGTCAACTACCCTCGTTAAGCGTGATATCTCTGGTAACTTAGCTTCGTTTATTATCTTGACGGGGAGATACACTATCAATCCACACGCGTGGTAGCGCGTTATAGTTTTTGATATGTTTATCAAAAGGAAAGATCCTCCTGCCTCTGTTAACGTATTCAGTGCCACTTTTAAATTGACGACATATGGCAAGGGATGATACACTTTTTAAAGGAAGTGTAATTTTATCATCAAAAAATCTCCATCCCTTCAGGTAGGGACGGAGTATCTATGGGGCAAGGGTGAGCTCCGACCACCCCATATTTTTGTTTCCTTTTTAGCAATTTTTCAGTTCTTATGGGTGTAATATGTAAAAAAAAAAAAAAAAAAAAAATTGGGCCATCCCATTTGATTAACAAACTCATAATTACTCCCTAAGTTTTTAGAATCGAGTTTTTTAATATCAAATACATCACCAATTCACCACTTTTTTTTGTCTTCTTGCGGCGCATTATATGCACTGTTAATTATTAGAAATAACCTAGTTTCCCCTAATTTAGCTATTTACTCCGTACATAATAACATGAGGCAAACTTCAAAAGGTGAAGGTAAACTTCAATACCCTATTCTTGCTTATATCAGTTACAATCCCCTATCCCCTATCCCCTATCCCCTATATACCTTAAAATAAAAGAGAACACATATCGAGGAATAATCTTTCTAAAAACACCCCTCCACACCATTAGATCAAAAAAAGACATCATAGTACCCTTTAATCCTATGGTCCAAAATCAATCTATAAACCAATTAGGCAATAAATCCTATTAATAATCGAAACTTACAAAATTACCCTTCAATCAATTAAACCTCTACAAACCCGTTTACATACTTCTTGTTCCTATAATAAAACTTAAAAAAAAACTAATTCAATCCAACTACCAGTCGCATGTCATTCTTCATGAACAAAAATCATCTAAACTAAATGAAACACCTCCACTAAACTCGCCATTATTTGAATCCAACAATCATCAAATTGTTCACAGCACAACTTTGATTCAATTCGCAAATTAATCAATTGATGGCAAAGTAGTCGCGCATCTATTATGTCAATCGGTTTGAGTAAGACACAGGTACGAATATGCTTTCATATTTTATGAAAATTGTATAATTGTATGAGTTGATTTTACAATAATATTTACAGTAGCTCAATTTAACCCCAATATCATTCTCATTATTATTTTCGTGAATACAATTAATTAGTGATTTTCATATAAAAATAATTATTTAGGTATATAAATTGTTGTATAAAGATGCATAATAAGAAATCTTTTTCAACTTAAGTGACGGATTAAAATTTAGTGATATCATCTTTTATTTTTGTTATTAGCACCAAGTGATAATAATTTGGTATATTGGTTTTAATATCTCCGAAAATGTTGGGAATTCGTATGGGAAAACAGCAAGTACTACTAGATAAGTTCTTAATTATTAGTAAATCAATCAAGAGTCAAAAATATTTACTCAGAATCATTTTATATCAAACGTTGCGTTTCCTAAAAAAAAAAAATTGGTAGATCACAGCTGTTATTTGAGTGAAAGAGATCAATATGCGATCAATTCCAAATATAAATTTAAATTACATACGGAATTCCCTCCAAACAATGATGACTCTTCTCTATAAATACCACACATTGTACCTCATTCTACTCACACTCAAAAAACAAAATCATCTTACTAATAACAACAAATAATCATTCATGGCAGAAGTTGCAGAGTTCTCACCACTCAATGCTGTCAGAAATGAGAAGAAGGACTGGAAAGTTAGAGTTAAGGTGGTGGATAGTTGGGTCAAAACAGCCTACAAGCAACCTGAGGTGATCTCTTCCTATGAGTTAATAGTGGCTGATTCTCAGGTTTGTCCAATCGTCGATTATAACTTAAATAATAATTATACCCCTGTGCAAACTAATCAAATGGAAATAAATAACACTGATCTTTATGCGCAGGGACACAAAATGAGGACCTCTATCTACAAAAATCTTATGCAGTTTTTTGAACACACGTTCAAACTGGGTACCTTTTTAGATTTGGCATTTTTTGATGTCAAAAAACATGATGATGAGTTTAAGCTTGTGACACATGATTATAAAATCATTCTTATGAAGAAAACTAAAGTTAGATGATGCCAGACATTCGTCATCCAGGCTGATCTTTTCAACTTTGTTACATTTGAAGATGTGAATGCATAGAGAGTGGGGTTGAATGATGTATTTGGTAAAACATACTAAAATTATTTCATTCCAATTTCGTTTTATAACTTTATAATCACTAAACTCATTATACCCTTAATTTTGTAGATGTGGTCGGGCAGTTAGTTACAATGAACAGGTATAAGGTGGTTGAAGAAGGGGATACCAAGAAGAGATATGTGCTATTTCAACTACAAGATCCAACGTAACAATAAAATCTTTATTTACTTTTATTTACTTAATAAGAAAAAATAAAAAATGGAATGAAATAATGAATCATTTTGTAGTACCTTGTGTTACATATTCCTACATGTCTGTATTGAAGTCTTTTTCTTTCTAATAACAGTGGAGAAAAGGTTCGTTGTATGGACCATGCACACCCCTAGTTGTTTGTGATGAATGAATGAGGAATGGGTGAGATTAGGGGTGTTTATATAGGTGAGCAATTAGAAGAGAGTTAGGATTAGTATGGAGTTAGGATAAGGCTTAGAAAATTTGAAGAACATTAGGACTCTAGGCATTTAGGATAGGATTTAAGTATCATAATAATGTTAGGAGTCCTTAAGATGATTCTAGAATTTAGTGTTGGAATTAGACTAAAACTAGTTCAAAGTTGGGATAAACTTGATTAGGATTAGGATAGGAAATTTGAAATTATCTTTTAATATTATTATTAGATATTAGATTTTATTTATTATTATTTTTTTCAGCCGATTTTATTTATATATATATATATATATATATATATATATATATATATATATATATATATATATATATATATATATATATATATATATATATATATATATAATAATATATATATTTTAATTTTTATCATATTAATTAATGTGCAATTTAGTCTCTGCACATTTTATTCGTGTTAGTCCTTCGTTAAATTTTTATTGATGATGACGAGCCATGATCGTTAGTTTAGGTAACCTCGTTACCCATTTCATTACTTTCTTTAGTTTCGACTTTCTAACCGAGCAAGTTTGCTTTGGACAACCAAAGTTTCAAGTTCGTTCGTATTAAAAATGATCGAAAAAGTTGGGGTGTTATATGCAGACACGGTCGAAGTCTAGACTCACTAATGCATCTAAACAACTATCAGTTAGACACACTAATGCAAGACCTGGTTCGCTAAGACCACCGCTCTGATACCAACTGTCGTGCCCCGTCCTAATCCATCTGGACGAATACATTACAATTGATTACATCGCGAGGTACTTGACCTCTATATGATACATTTTACAAACATTGCGTTCGTTTTTAAAAGACAAACTTTCATTACATCGAAAGTTGACGGCATGCATACCATTTCATAATATATCCAACTATAATTGACTTAATAATAATCTTGATGAACTCAACGACTCGAATGCAACGTCTTTTGAAATATGTCATGAATGACTCCAAGTAATATCTTTAAAATGAGCAAATGCACAGCGGAAGATTTCTTTAACACCTGAATAAACATGCTTTCAAGTGTCAACCAAAAGGTTGGTGAGTTCATTATTTTTCATAATCAATCATTTTCATCATTTTAATAGACCACAAGATTTTCATTTCTCATAAATATGCGTCCCATGCATAGAGACAAAAATAATCATTCATATGGTAAACACCTGGTAACCGACATTAACAATATGCATATAAGAATATCCCCTATCATTTCGGGAAATCCTTCGGACATGATAAAACAACATCGAAGTACTAAAGCATCCGGTACTTTGGATGGGGTTCGTTAGGCCCAATAGATCAATCTTTAGGATCCGCGTCAATTAGTAGATCGGTTTACTAATTCTTAGGTTACCAAGCAAAAGGGGCATATTCGGCTTCGATCATTCACCCATATAATGTAGTTTCAATTACTTGTGTCTATTTCGTAAAACATTTATAAAAATTGCGCATGTATTCTCAGCCCAAAAATATAAAGGGTAAAAAGGCAAATGAAACTCACCTATTGTATTTCGTAGTAAAAATACATATAACGTCATTGAACAAGTGCAAAGTTGGCTTCAGATTCACGAACCTAAATTAATTATATATAAATATATGTTGGTCAATATTTGTCTAACAATTAGGTCAGGTCATAGTGTACCACAATCCTAATGCTCGAGACTAATATGCAAAAGTCAACAAAAGTCAATTTGACTCAAAATGATTTCCAAAAATCTATACATGATTAATATATAGTTTAAATATCATCGTTTTATATTTTTAAATATTTTTAAAAGATTATATTAGAGTAAAAATATAATTCATTTATTATTAACATTTATATAATAAAAATATACTTTTATATATCTTAAGTAGTAAAATTTATAAAGTTCATTTAATAACATAAAAAAGTTATGTTAGGTTTTATTAAGGTAATTATATTATTTGTATTACACATTTATTTGATAAAATAGTATTGATAACAATAATAAATAAAAGTTGTATTATTTTGTAATAATAATTATTATTATTCTATTAATAAAAAATATCAATATTTATATTTACTAAAAGTGATATTATGATAAGACGATAATTCTAATTATGATAACTTTAATATTTACAATACTTTTTAATATTAACTTTAAAATAATAACTCTATTTAAAATGATAATAATAATGATATTTTATAATAACAATGACATTTCTATTAAAATGATAATTTTCGTTAAAATGATAGTTTTAATACTAACGATACTTTTAATAATAATAGTAATAATAAAAAATAAGAACGGTAATTTTATCTAAATCAATATTTTACAATATTTTAATTTCATCATGATACTTATTCTCATTATTTTCTAATCGTTTCGTTTAATAGCTTTTAATCGACTTTTATATCGTGTTCATAATAATAATAATAATAGTAATCAAAATAATTAGGTGTTACTAATATTAGTTTTAATTACAATAATACGAATAATGATAATTACTATGACATTATTAACGATAATACTAATAATTATTTTAATGATAATCTAATAATAATAATAATAACAATAACAATAACCATTTTTAAATAATGATATATATATTAATAATGATAATAATAATAATGATAATAATAATAATAATAATAATAATAATAATAATAATAATAATTAGATAATAATAATAATACTAATTATAACTTTAACGATAATAACGATAGTAACAATAATAAAAATAACAATTTTTAATGATAAAACCTTTTATTGATAAAGATAATAATAATAATCATAATAATAATAATAATAATAATAATAATAATAATAATAATAATAATAATAATAATAATAATAATAATAATAAGAAGAAGAAGAAGATAAAACTAGAACGACGATAATAACGACGATAATAATAATCATTTTTAATAATAATACATAAATTCGATTGACTATAACTTCAAATCCGTTCATCGAAACCATTCAATATCTAAATGAAAAGTTCTTAATTTTTCGCTAGCTTTCCAACGACATGCATATCTTATACCTTATCTCAACCTCATATATAACTAATTCAGGTTTCAACATAACCTAATTAATGGCAATATCAAAAGTACAAGCATGCATAATCCTATATTCTCGAGCACTAGTCAGGGATACACTAATAATATATAAAAGTTAAGTTATGAGTGCTCACGTATCAATATTGAGATTCAATATTGCAGGAAAGGTACGTAGACGCAACGGAGATGATAAACACTAAATTGACCTCACGAGCATACCCAAGAACCATACCCAAGAACCATACTCATCAACTCCTTAGTTATAACTCATAATTTCATTAGCCATATCCTACTCGATAACCAGTTTTGAAAATATTTGGGCAGAACCTCGTCGTAGTATTTTATGTATAATACTAATAATAATAATACTTGTAATCATAAGATTAATAATAATAATATTAATCTTAATAATAATAATAATATATATATATATATATATATATATATATATATATATATATATATATATATATATATATATATATATATATATAAAAATATACGAGAGATAGATGGTAAAATGAATCAGAAACTAGGAAAATGTCGAGCTTTATACACTTGAGCCTCCCCCACTTACCATGCGATTGCATGGCTGATGTGTGGAGTGCCCAAGTAATTGCATGGGACTTGTCTCCAGCTCACCAATTGCGAATCAAAGCTGCCGACACTTTTATTTATTATTTATATATATCTTATATTTAATTTATATAATTACGTATATATTATATTATATTTACGTTCATGGCAAAAATATAATTTTTACTCAAATGACACGGACGTTGTCACTCGACTCATGTATCACTTTCGGTTTTTCGAACGCACTTTCGTATGTTTAGAAAACTAGCTTTTTACGTTACGCGACGTGTACCCTAATTAATAATTTGACTTTCTCATCAACAATTACCTTATAATAAATGTAACTTATAAAATTGAGCGTTGTGGTCATTTGCTTCTATAAATCAGAGTCTCGTTGTTTATTAAAATATGTTTAATAATATCGAAAAGTTTTATGTTTAAATTTATGCATTTGTAAAATATATATATATATATATATATATATATATATATATATATATATATATATATATATATATATATATATATATATATATATATATATATATATATATATATATATATATATATATATATATATATATATATATATATATATATATATATATATATTCTTATTAAAAAAATATATGATTTTGTATATCATATATATATTTGAGATATCTATTTAATAATATAATGTTTAGTTTTTCAAAACTATTTACTTTTCAAAGTTCATTTCAAAATCGTTTAAGTAATAGAAAGTATTATGTCGTAACACATTTACGTTTTCAAAACAATATGTAATTTATAATACAAAACCTTAATTAAGTTCTTTAAAACTTATGAACGAATTATCTTATAAAATGTTCTAATAATAAAGTTCTTTTAAACCAAACTATTTTTGTACATTTGAAACAATATTAAATAAATATGAAAACTTTGTTTTCCAAAACTAAGTATATTTAAGAATCATTTTACTAAAAAGGTTATATTAGTAGAAGTTGTTATATCATAAAACATATCCGGTCCGGTCCGGTGCTATATTGGTTTTAATATCTCCGAAAATGTTGGGAATTCGTATGGGAAAACAGCAAGTACTACTAGATAAGTTCTTAATTATTAGTAAATCAATCAAGAGTCAAAAATATTTACTCAGAATCATTTTATATCAAACGTTGCGTTTCCTAAAAAAAAAAAAAAATTGGTAGATCACAGCTGTTATTTGAGTGAAAGAGATCAATATGCGATCAATTCCAAATATAAATTTAAATTACATACGGAATTCCCTCCAAACAATGATGACTCTTCTCTATAAATACCACACATTGTACCTCGTTCTACTCACACTCAAAAAACAAAATCATCTTACTAATAACAACAAATAATCATTCATGGCAGAAGTTGCAGAGTTCTCACCACTCAATGCTGTCAGAAATGAGAAGAAGGACTGGAAAGTTAGAGTTAAGGTGGTGGATAGTTGGGTCAAAACAGCCTACAAGCAACCTGAGGTGATCTCTTCCTATGAGTTAATAGTGGCTGATTCTCAGGTTTGTCCAATCGTCGATTATAACTTAAATAATAATTATACCCCTGTGCAAACTAATCAAATGGAAATAAATAACACTGATCTTTATGCGCAGGGACACAAAATGAGGACCTCTATCTACAAAAATCTTATGCAGTTTTTTGAACACACGTTCAAACTGGGTACCTTTTTAGATTTGGCATTTTTTGATGTCAAAAAACATGATGATGAGTTTAAGCTTGTGACACATGATTATAAAATCATTCTTATGAAGAAAACTAAAGTTAGATGATGCCAGACATTCGTCATCCAGGCTGATCTTTTCAACTTTGTTACATTTGAAGATGTGAATGCATAGAGAGTGGGGTTGAATGATGTATTTGGTAAAACATACTAAAATTATTTCATTCCAATTTCGTTTTATAACTTTATAATCACTAAACTCATTATACCCTTAATTTTGTAGATGTGGTCGGGCAGTTAGTTACAATGAACAGGTATAAGGTGGTTGAAGAAGGGGATACCAAGAAGAGATATGTGCTATTTCAACTACAAGATCCAACGTAACAATAAAATCTTTATTTACTTTTATTTACTTAATAAGAAAAAATAAAAAATGGAATGAACTAATGAATCATTTTGTAGTACCTTGTGTTACATATTCCTACATGTCTGTATTGAAGTCTTTTTCTTTCTAATAACAGTGGAGAAAAGGTTCGTTGTAAGATATGGGGAGATCATGCTGAGAAGTTGTACAATTCTCAATTGCAAAATCAGGATAAGAAACAACCACAAATAGTGTGGCTTCACAACTACCGCATGAAAGACTGGGAAGGTAATCATTTGATGTTTCATTTATAAACTGAGATGCATAAAAAATAAGACTTTTAATATATTGATGTGTAATTCTTAACATGTGTATACAATTTGGTCAGGTCCTCAAATCAACAACTAGCTATGGGGTTTTCGAATTTGCATCAATGAACCATTACAACCGATTGAAGATTTTAAAACAGCGTATGCCTATGCATCTAATACTATTTTGTGTAAAATGTATAAGTTGATTCCATACACATAATTGTTGAAAAAAAATAAAAATAAAAATATAAATACAAATATAATTATAAATAAAAAATATAAAACTAAAAAGAAAACTTCACTTATTTGTCAGATTGACAGCGGCTCAGCAGCAACCTGGTTATGAACATCCTGTTATTGACATTAACCTTGAGATGGATGTGTCATCAGCTCTTGAGAAATTCACAGACCCAGAGGTGAATACTGCATAGGTACTTGACGAAATGTGATTGATTGATAGGGTATGAAACTTTCTTTACACCACATACTTATATTCATACATTGTATCAAGTTTTTAATTACAAAACATTTACACAATAATATCAAGTAAATTTTTAGTTTATTAACTAAACAACTTGAACAACTAAACTCTAGGTCTGTACGTTTGTTGTGAGAGGAACTGTTAAAAATTTACCGGTTCTGAAGGGTGGTATCAACCTTATTGCACCAGCTGTGACAAAAAGGTAATAAAAACCTTTTGTCTGGAGGATATGGTGTATATTTTTGATTGTAGCAAGTGCAAAGGAGCTGTTACAGATGTGTTTCTAAAGTAAGCTATAATAACAACCAACCAAAAACAAATAGTTCTTTGATATTATAAGCATAAAAATTAGATGCTCCAACATAATAATCATCACTTACTATCGTATAATGTCTTACAAAACAGAATTCGTGCAACCATACATGTTCAAGATAAGACTGGCGGATGTGATATGGTGCTATTCGATGGTCAGTTGTCTAAAATGATCAATCGAAGTGTTCAGTGGCTGAACACTACTGCAAAATCCGTAAGTTGTTTTTTGAGTCTTATCATATGATTAGTGAGGTAAACTTAGATCTGATTGATAACTTAACTTATTCACATTTCACATATGGCTATTTTACCAACCGATTACCCGCCAGAGTTGATGCAGATACTACACAAGGAGTATGCATTTATTGTGAAACACAGTTTGTACGGTGATGAGATGAAGTACTCTGGGTACACTGTCTGTGACATGACGGTTGATTTGGAGGTCATCAAGAGTCTGAATGAGAAGCTTATTGAAAAGGAAGCTGAGTATGATGTGCTTGAGGATGGCGCCAGTGAAAAAGCTGAGGATAACATTTATATACAAACTCCACAAGCCTTCAAGGTAGTTATACATCAATGAATGCACAACATATACATTTCAGCATGTTTTTACCTACAATTAATACATTGATATACGGCTTTATCCTAACTAAAATATGTGTGTTATTACCTGTCCAGGAGCCAAAAATCGAAGACATCACTGAAGAATCAACAACTTCGACCATACAGACTCCTGGAAGTAGTGGTGTGAAACGTAAAAGTTCATCTCCAGCGGAATGTGATGCTACTGACACTTCAACAGGTGGAACAACTACAGCTTTGGGTGAACTAAAGATACCCAAAATGGAGAAGTTGTGAGGGAGCTTCTTCAGTGTGTTTGGTTTTTGAGATATTTCTTTCAGTTAATAATCAGTAACGGCATACAACGCCTCATTTTTGAGTCGATTTGTAATCCGGAAACATTGTTTGTGTTTTTATTTCTTGTTTGGTTTTTGAGTGATGGTGTTTCTGATCATTGAACACCTTTTCAGCATTTGTGGCATCCTTATGCATATTAATAAATTTTTATTGTGGAGTTTCTCCACACTTGTTTGCTTGAAATTCAATATAATTTTGTGTTCAATGTTCCATTACGGATCCATTTATATCCTTTATAATCTTAAAGTATTTAACATAATAAATATCAGCAGTATGAATTGTCATAGTTAAGTTGGTACCAAATTTAAGAAGACAAAAGTGTGGAGTATTTTATTAGCAAGGTAAATGATAGATATCTAAACATATAGTATAAATCTATGATTATTATTATTCCTTATATATAAAACTTTAAACGTAGAAAATAAGTACTCTATATAAGTGAACACTTTATCCACACTATGGTGAATCTACAAACGCTCATATTGAGCTGACCACCTACTTTCCATCAAGAACATATGAAGCAAAAAAATCACTTAAACTGTCAATGGGCCACAATCATACTTAAAACAAACAAAAATATTGGGCCACAATTAAATACCTACTTGGGTGTCCATAAGGCCTTAAAAACAATGATTGTGTTAAATCATTAAACTAAATCTTTAGCCCATTTTAATAATTAATTACCTTTTAGTCCCACAATTTTAGCTGCACTTAAAAGAATAAAAAGGGAAAATACTAAATTCAACCTCAAGTCTCAAGTTAAAAATTACGTTAGTCTTCATGCGGCAGATATAATACAAATTTAATTAATATTACCAAAATCAATATTCACCTATACATTAATATTACTATAACTATAATTACTATAGTTAACCCAATTGTATGTCATCTTTAGTTGGAAAGCTTACTATTATGCGCAACTTCTTGGATCAGGTAACGATATCTCATCGCTTTCCAACTATGATAATTATTTAAAAATAGTACCATGTGTAAAAACAAATATTTTACAGGCTGACAAATTACGTGAAAAGACTTTAACGGAGATATAAAACATACTCACCACAAAACAACAAGCTATGTCATTATATGCAATTCATGACCACCTGCAAAGGCTAATGACGTTAACAAATATGTGGGAAAGTATGCCGAAGATTTGAGATCATCAATCAACTATAAGTGTCAAACATAGTTGCAGCTACAAGACTTTGGTTACTATTTGTTTTCAGTTTATAACTTTTTATTTATTTTCAAGAATTTTTGGTTTTTTTTCATTGTTCACATTTGAGATTTTACACCTTTTTTCTATTTACTGTATTAATTAAACTTGACATACAATGTCATTTTGTCTTGCATACAAACGACTATTGACATTTCAAAATCAAACTACACATTATACATCTAATATCCTACTTAAACCTATTTTAAAATAGCAAAATTCAATGAAACCCGCAAAGTCGCGGGTCTTTAACTAGTCTTGAATTAATTTATGCATTCATTTGATTAATTTGAATTAGTCTTTATACATAATATATACTACCTCCGTCTCATTCCAATAGTCTAGTATTCCATTTTGGGCTGTCCCAAATTAATATTCCACTTCCATAAATAGAAAGGAAAGAAGATATTTCATTGGTGGATCTGGAGAGAGAAGATATTTCATTGGTAGAGAAATGAAGTTAGTGGGATTTCCTAAAACTGCGTGTTTTTTGTCTGTGGACTATTGGAATGAGACGGAGGTAGTATGAATTTTTTTTTGGGTCTGCAATTAACCTTTATGAATGCTTTATTTTATATATTTGCCACTATATGTTTTACTTGATGTAACTCGTGTCAGATCGATTTCGGGTCCCCCAACATGATATAACTCGTGTCGGATCGATATTGGGTCCACCAACATGTACAACATATAAGCTCATGAGTTCCACATTACTCTAAAACTAATTGGTGACAGAGCGAGTTTCCAGAAGCTTATATATGCACATTTATTTCTTTCACTTTCCGATATGGGACACAATAAACCGATTAGCTCCAACAATCACCTCCTTAATTGGTTCATTCCACGCTACTCCCACGGACACGTTCAATACCATCTCGACTCACCCAGACCCCCGGTCTCTTTCCTAGTCACGTCCATAGTCATGTCGGTTTGAACCTCCGCTACCATTCTGCACCGTCCACACATCTGGGCTATAACCAAGCTCAGATACCATTTGTATTATCATTATTAGGTCCACCAACATATACAACATATAAGTTCATTAGTTCCACATTACTTTAAAACCAATTGGTGATAGAAAGAAGTTCTCAAGTGTCTTATATGCATACATATTTTTCTTTCAACTTCCTATGTGAGACACCCTAACCAATTAGCCCCAACAACTCGGCCCCCTTCGTGTTAATCTTCAAGCTCCGTCCCTGCCTTCAGGATTGGAGTTACACTTTCTTTTATGTTCACCGCTCCATAATCACCGATAAGCATTCCCCGATCCTTCCATTGCAATTCACCTGCACAACGGATTTATTCAAGACTCTAGTTCTAAATGTTGATGACCAACACATGTTCGATATTTCCAAAAATGCAGAGTTGTAAATGCGCGTGTATGGTGATGTCATGTTGAAACTTGGTAAAGTTCGATGTAGAAGAATAGAGCTTCTTTCTGGGCTGGTTATATTTTATAGAGATGGATTTTCCCAACGCTCTGAAGCGCCCGTCGATTCAAGGTCTAGAATTCAAAAGGTCCAAGATATCTAAATTTTCGGAATGCAATCCACGCAAAGAGCAAGCTGCCACTACATCTACCAATGCCGTAAGCAATGCAAATGTTTCCACACAAACAGCCACATCAACTTCAGTGACCAATCCAGATCCGATCATCTTAGCCGCCCCAAAATATTTCCACCACGGCAACGACCACAACAGAAATACTCTCCTGCTAAGTTCCTGGTGACTCACGGGGGATGCATGAAACAAAAGACAGCCAATGTCATAACCCGTCCTTAACCATAAGAACGTGTTAGATAACGTATGATTTCATTGCGAGGTATTGACCTCTATATGCGACATTTTTAAAAAAACAACTGCATATATTTTACATTACAAACCATAATTCTTATTTTGATACAAGCTTTAGACAAAATAAAGATGATTATCGTTTAGCGATAATCTTAGACTTACAAACTTTACATGTGATGATAACAATACGATTTCTAGCATATTTTACATTACAAATCCTCCGATATGCAGTTTTATTTTTGATACAAATATGCATACTCAAGATCTTGTTTAAATTCAACATGTTGCAGCGGAAGCTTCTAATTATCACCTGAGAATAGACATGCTTAAAACGTCAACATAAAGTTGATGAGATATAGGTTTAATGCCGGCAGCAATATATATATATAGACCACAAGATTTCATATATAAACGTTTTAATAAAAATATTCTAAGTGGTTGAGCACTTGGTAACCATACTTAACATTTAATCACGTCGCATATTCCCTTTATTATGAAATCTTACTACACCGTACCAAGTGTAGTCACAAAACGAAGTACTGTGCAACCGTTGAATACTGGTCGTCCAGTCCGGTTGGGGTTGTCAGGCCCGATAGATCTATCAACAGGATTCGCGTTTACAATACCGCTGTAAATAACAGTTACCAAGCTACAGGGAAGTATGCCAGTGGTACAACTCAACGTAGAATATATTTTCCAGTTACTTGTGTCCATAACGTAAAACATAAAATACATGTATTCTCATCCCGAAATACTTAGAGTTTAAAAGTGGGACTATATACTCACTTTTGTCTTGAAGATATGTAATTTCGACTTGGTCTCCGATTGATATCACGAACCTATCCATATATAATTTATCAATATATTTTCATTTTAAACAAACGTCACATATATATACTTATAATACTTTTAATAATTCCTTAGTCCGTAGTTAGCAGTCCGATGTTAGTAATTCAATTTTAATGGTTCATTTTTAGGTGTTTAATAAACCCCCAATGAAATAAATAAAACCCCCATCGTATATGTATTGGTCGAGATTAATCTTGACCCACGGTACCGGTGTTGTCAAATGACGTGTTGCGTACAATCATGGGATCTTATGATTAATCTTCTCGTATTGTTTACGGGTGATCCTGAACCATATAAAATTAAATTATGAGTACATATATATAAAATATCATGTTATTTTAAAAAGATGTGATTTATTTAATTTTCTCCAATTATTTTCGTAGCTAAACTAGTCTTAGATATCCGATCTCGTTTTGGTCATAGTTTCTTCGTTACAACTCCGTTTTCGTTGATTCAACTTGCCACTTCCTTGGATCGAGTCCCTCTTTAAGACTATGAACTGTAAATACCTTAGTTTGTATTCGAAATCACAGGTCATAGGTCAAACTTTAGTGAAACTTATGAAGTTAATCATTTTCCATCATGTAAACAACCTTAAATGATTATTTTTCTAAAAATACTTATACTTTGAGTTAAATCATGAAATTTTTATGTGTTATCATATTCATAGTAAAAATCATTTTTCCAGAAAATAAACCTCCAATTCAAAGTTTAAGATGGTTTTTAATTATCCAACCCAAAACAGCCCCCGGTTGCACTCCGACGTCGTAAAAACAGTTTTTAAGGTGTTCTTTGAAAAACCAAGTTTTACCTTGTTAAGTTAGCATATATTTATGATATATTACAGGTCTTGAAGTATTTTAAAAGTTAAGTTAGAAGGATCTATTTAGTTTGCAAACAAGTTTGAAAACATTCAAACTATGTTCTTGTTGTTAAAATTTTATACCACAAAATAAGATAGCTATATATATATGAATTGAATAAGGTTATGAACAAAGTTACTACCTCAAGTTACTTGGACAAGATTGCTGTAAATGATGAGTGAAAACCTAGAACTAAAAGGGTGATGGAATTGGATGAAAGATTGGAAGTAAGTTTGTGTTCTTGGAAGGATTCTTGAAATGTTTTTGTAAGAGTTTTCTTATAGTGATTAAGTGATGTTTTTATGGCTAGATCTTCATGGATATTAGCTGAATGGTTATGTAGTTTAAGGGTTATGAAGATGTGTGTGTTTTTAGCTAGAGAATGGAAGTAAAAGTGAATCAAAAATGGAGTACCCTTACTCCCTTAAAAACGTGATCAAGGGGGGGGGGGGAGACAAAACAAAATTCAAGTTTGTAATCTTGTTAATTAGTCTTGCAATCATCCAAAAGTAATTACCTTATACATAAGGCATTGAACAAGGGCTGGTTGGTGGTGATTTGATGTGTATATACCAATAGTAAATACGTATAGAAGCTAGGTATGATACGAGTACATGTACTCTAGATATACGTATAGAAATCTTGTGAAAAATGGAATGAGAATTCAAATATAGCTATATTTTGTGAATATACTTATATTGTTTTATGTATTTAAGTCTTTAAAAGTGATTAAATACATTACATATACGATATATGTATAAACATTATAGGTTATAAGTATTTATGTCAAATAACGTTACGTATGGTTATTGTTTTGAAAACTTAAGTTAGTAGTTTCAAAATATACTTATAACTTATTGTTATTAATACAAAATGAGATATTAAAACATCCTTAGATCATGTTAAATATGTATATATACATATATATACACAAACGTATAATTATCATATATTGTATAGTTCGTGATATCATCGGTCAAACTAGACGGTCAATCGTTGTGTAAAACTCTCTTTGAAAACATAAGTCTCAACAATTTGGATTGCTTATCATGTTGGTAAGGTTTAATTTATATAAATATTAACCTTATATGTATAGAACGATCGAAAAAGTGCGGGTCATTACAGTACCTACCCGTTAAATAAATTTCGTCCCGAAATTTTAAAATTGTACCTATTTTGCGTCATCGGAAAACAAGTGTGGATATTTTTGTTTCATTTGATCCTCTCGTTCCCAAGTAAACTCGGGACCCCTTCGAGCATTCCAACGAACCTTAACGATCGGTATATTGCTCTGCTTGAGCCGTTTAACTTCACGATCCATGATTTCGATTGGTTCTTCGATGAATTGTAGTTTCTCGTCGACATGGATTTCTTCAAGAGGAATGGTGAGGCCTTCCTTTGCAAGACACTTCTTAAGGTTTGAGACGTGAAAAGTATTATGTACTCCGGCGAGTTGTTGCGGTAACTCGAGTCGATAAGCTACCGGTCCAATGCGTTCGATGATCTTGAACGGGCCTACATACCTTGGGTTTAGTTTACCCCTTTTTCCAAAACGTATTACACCTTTCCAAGGTGACACCTTTAACATAACCATGTCACCGATCTGAAACTCTAATGGTTTCCTTCGAACATCGGCGTAGCTCTTTTGGCGACTACGGGCTGTTTTCAATCTCTCCTTGATTTGTACTATCTTCTCAGTCGTTTCGTGTATGATCTCGGGACCAGTTAATTGTCGATCTCCTACTTCATTCCAACAAATAGGAGATCTACACTTCCTTCCATACAATGCTTCGAATGGCGCAGCTTTAATGCTCGCATGATAACTATTATTATACGAGAATTCTGCTAATGGTAGATATTTATCCCATCCGTTTCCAAAATCGATCACACATGCCCTGAGAATGTCTTCAAGAGTCTGAATTGTTCTTTCACTCTGCCCGTCGGTTTGCGGATGATATGCGGTGCTCATATCCAAACGAGTTCCTAGTGCCTCCTGTAGTGATTGCCAGAACTTTGAGGTAAATCTACTATCACGATCAGATATAATGGAAATAGGTATTCCATGCCTTGAAACTATTTCCTTTATATATAATCGTAATAATTTCTCCATTCTATCTGTTTCTTTTATAGGCAAGAAATGTGCAGATTTGGTAAGACGATCAACAATTACCCAAATGGTGTCGTATCCCCAGGCAGTCTTTGGTAACTTCGTGATGAAATCCATGGTAATACCGTCCCATTTCCATTCTGGAATTTCTGGTTGTTGAAGTAACCCTGACGGCTTCTGGTGTTCTGCTTTGACTTTGGAACAAGTTAAACACTCCCCAACATATGTTGCAACGTCTGTCTTTAAATTAGGCCACCAATAATGTGTCTTAAGATCTTGGTACATCTTTCCAACTCCAGGATGTATCGAATATCTTGTCTTATGTGCCTCGTTCAATATCAACTTCCTTAATCCACCCAACTTTGGTACCCAAATACGATTTGCAAAATATCGAATTCCATCTTCCCGCATAACGAGTTGCTTCTCATACTTCTTCATTATTTCATTTCCTATATTTTCTTTAGTAAGTGCTTCTCGTTGAACTTCTTTGATTTGTGAGTTGAGATTCATGCGAATTTTTATGTTCATCGCTCGTACTCGAATTGGTTCTCGTTCCTTTCTGCTTAGAGCGTCGGCCACCACGTTCGCTTTCCCGGGATGATAACGAATTTCACAATCATAGTCATTTATTAACTCAACCCACCTACGTTGCCTCATGTTCAGCTGTTTTTGATCGAAAATATGTTGAAGGCTTTTATGATCAGTAAACACAGTGCATTTAACCTCATACAAGTAGTGTCTCCATATCTTCAATGCAAACACGACTGCTCCCAGTTCTAAATCATGCGTCGTATAATTCCGCTCGTGAATTTTTAATTGTCGGGATGCGTATGCAATAACTTTCTTCCGTTGCATAAGAACGCAACCAAAACCTTGTCGCGAAGCGTCACAATATATTTCAAAATCATCGTTCCCTTCTGGTAACGATAAAATAGGCGCCGTAGTCAACTTCTTTTTCAGTAATTGAAATGCACTCTCCTGCTCAGAAGTCCATTCATATTTCTTCCCTTTTTGCGTTAACGCTGTCAACGGCTTAGCTATTCGGGGAAAATCTTGAATAAACCTTCTATAATAACCGGCTAAACCCAAAAATTGGCGTATCTGCATTGGTGTCTTAGGAGTCTCCTATTTTTCAATGGCTTCAATTTTTGCTGGATCAACCTGAATTCCTTTGCTACTAACAACGTGGCCAAGAAATTGCACTTCTTTCAACCAGAAAGCACATTTAGAAAATTTAGCATATAGCTGTTCTTTTCTTAACAACTCTAATATCAACCTTAAATGCTGCTCATGCTCTTGCTCACTCTTGGAATAGATAAGAATATCATCAATGAAAACGATAACAAACTTATCTAAATATGGACTACAAACTCGATTCATGAGGTCCATGAATACAGCTGGCGCATTCGTCAATCCAAACGGCATGACCAAAAATTCGTAATGACCGTAGCGTGTCCGAAAAGCAGTTTTCGGTATATCTTCTTCTTTGACACGTAATTGATGATAGCCCGATCTTAGGTCAATTTTCGAGTACACACATGATCCTTGGAGTTGATCAAATAAGTCGTCAATTCTCGGTAGTGGATACCGATTCTTGATAGTTAACTTATTTAATTCACGATAATCTATACACATTCGGAAAGATCCGTCTTTCTTCTTGACGAATAAAATTGGAGCTCCCCACGGTGAAGTACTTGGTCGTATGAATCCACGATCCAGTAATTCTTTTAACTGACTCTGAAGTTCTTTTAACTCGGACGGTGCAAGTCTATATGGAGCACGGGCAACCGGTGCAGCTCCTGGTACAAGATCTATTTGAAATTCTACAGATCTAAATGGAGGTAATCCCGGCAACTCTTCCGGAAATACTTCAGGAAAATCTCTTGCCACAAGCACGTCATTGATGCACTTCTCTTTTTCTTTCTTTTCGACTTTATTAACATGTGCTAAGATAGCATAGCACCCTTTCTTCAAGCACTTTTGAGCTTTCAAATAACTAATGAGTTTTAGCTTTGAGTTACCCTTCTCTCCATAAATCATTACTGGCGTTTTATCCTTACGAGGAATGCGAATTGCCTTCTTGGCGCACACAACTTCAGCTCCTATTTTGGACATCCAGTCCATGCCGATTATTACATCAAAACTTCCTAATTCTACGGGTATCAAATCAATCTTAAATGTTTCTCTGGCTAAATTTATTTTACAATCACGGCAAATTTTATCGGCTTTAATTAGTTTACCATTAGCTAACTCAATCATGTACTTAGCATCTAGAGGTAATGATGAACAATTCAATTTAGCGTGAAAGTCTCTACACACGTAACTTCTATCAGCACCAGTATCAAATATAATAGATGCGGATAAATTATTAATGGTAAACGTACCCGTAACAAGCTCCGGGTCTTCACACGCCTCTCTAGCATTAATAACAAATGCTCTCCCTCGTGCAGGTCCGATATTCTTCTCTGGATTCGGGCACTGGCTCTTATAATGACCCTGTTTCCCACATCCATAACAAGTAACAGTAGCCAAAGCAGTTCTATTTGCATTAGTGGCAGGAGTCTTGGTACCATTTGTATTTGTAACGAGAGCCCTACAATCTTCAGCAAGATGACCCTTTCGATTACATTTGTTGCATACCACATTACAGTAACCAGAGTGATGTTTGTGGCATCGGTTGCATAAAGGATTTTGTCCTTTATAACCAAAGCTTAAACCACTACCCGCACCTTGCGTGATTTCTTGTTTCTTAAAAGATTGTTGTTGGTTACCTCGATCATAATTTCCATTCCACTTTCTTTTGTTACCTGATACCTTCACATCAGTATTGGATACTTTCTTATCCATGATGACCTGATCCATTAGCTCGTTTGCCATGGTTATAGCTTCATGAATTGTCTTAGGTTTCGATGCTGTAACATTTGCCTTGACCTTTTTGGGCAAACCATCTTTGTACATTTCAATTTTCTGTTCTTCGGTTGGAACCAATTCAGGACATAGCAAAACTAATTCCATGAATCGCTGATTGTAGTTGGTGATTTCAGTACCAATAACCTTCAGACTTCGTAATTCATCTTCCAACTTCCTAACCTCGTTCCTTGGACAATACTCGTTGATTAACATTGTTTTGAATTCTTCCCAAGGAGTATCATAAGCTACATCTCCTCCTACAGCCTTCACATAATTTTTCCACCAGGTGAGTGCACTATCTTGTAAAGTGCACGATGCATACTTGGTCATGTCCTTTTCAACACAACCACTTATTTTAAACACAGTCTCCATCTTTTCTATCCACCGGGTTAAACCGATCGGTCCTTCTGTTCCACTGAATGATGAGGGCTTGCAAGCTTGAAAAGTTTTGTAAGTGCACCCCACACGAGGATTTGGGTTAACTGCAGCACCTCTTGCAGCCTCGACCCATAACATTCTGTCGTTCACTCTCTAATTGATGAGTTCCCGGATTTCTTGTTCCGTCATTCGGTTCAATCGCGCCATATTCTTCTATAAGAATGAAAAGAAAATAATTATTCACATGGAATATTATAGATGTAGTGTATATTTATAGTACATTATAGCTTATTAATAATATGAACCAGGTATTATTATAAAAGCCTTTTCTTCTTATTAGCATTTTATAATTATATCTAGGGTAGTACCTACCCGTTAATGTCCATACTTAATAGCTTAGTACAGAATCAATTACTACTATCTAAATAATACTTAACCATGGAAAATTATTGCATTTCACACTTCACTATTTTACATATGCTTATCTTACATCGAACATTAAGCAAACCACACTAATAATATTATACAAAACATTATATGATCCCATGGTTTAATACGGCAGCGCATCGTTTGGTCTATTTTCGAGGACGTTTAGGTTCAAAGAATCGCTTAACGCTTATCCTGGCTGTCTGCCTATATTTTGGCTGTGGGACTGAAGAACTGGATACCGGGATAGAACGAATAGGAATAGCGGGAATAGGGGTGGTAGTGTCTAGTGGAGTTGGTGCCACATCATCCTTATTAAACTCAAGATTTGAATTTTCTAATTCATTAGCCTTTCGTTTCTTTCCTAGTTCGAACTTGTCTTTCGTAATTTCCTGTATTTCTTCCTCGGGTTCACTTTCCTCCTCGGGTTCACTTTCCTCCTCGGGTTCACTTTCCGGGTTCTTTATAGTTGGTTCATCCGGAATTTGTGAGTCTTCCCCAAAGATATTATTTTCGTCATCGGATAGGTTAATGACTGAAACACCATCTGAAGATTCTGATTCGGAGTCGCTGAATGTGATAATAAGTTTTGAGCCCGACATCTATCACACAACAACTAACCCATTAGTACTACATAATATTCACATATAAATTTTAACCAACAATGATAAGCAATGGTTTTTAAAATCAGACCCGGTCAAAGTCCAGACTTACTAATGTATCCTAACGACTTCTCGGTTAGACACACTAATGCAAACCTGGTTTGCTAAGACCACCGCTCTGATACCACATGTCATAACCCGTCCTTAACCATAAGAACGTGTTACATAACGTATGATTTCATTGCGAGGTATTGACCTCTATATGCGACATTTTTAAAAAAACAACTGCATATATTTTACATTACAAACCATAATTCTTATTTTGATACAAGCTTTAGACAAAATAAAGATGATTATCGTTTAGCGATAATCTTAGACTTACAAACTTTATATGTGATGATAACAATACGATTTCTAGCATATTTTACATTACAAATCCTCCGATATGCAGTTTTATTTTTGATACAAATATGCATACTCAAGATCTTGTTTAAATTCAACATGTTGCAGCGGAAGCTTCTAATTATCACCTGAGAATAGACATGCTTAAAACATCAACATAAAGTTGGTGAGATATAGGTTTAATGCCAGCAGCAATATATATATATATAGACCACAAGATTTCATATATAAACGTTTTAATAAAAATATTCTAAGTGGTTGAGCACTTGGTAACCATACTTAACATTTAATCACGTCGCATATTCCCTTTATTATGAAATCTTACTACACCGTACCAAGTGTAGTCACAAAACGAAGTACTGTGCAACCGTTGAATACTGGTCGTCCAGTCCGGTTGGGGTTGTCAGGCCCGATAGATCTATCAACAGGATTCGCGTTTACAATACCGCTGTAAATAACAGTTACCAAGCTACAGGGAAATATGCCAGTGGTACAACTCAACGTAGAATATATTTTCCAGTTACTTGTGTCCATAACGTAAAACATAAAATACATGTATTCTCATCCCGAAATACTTAGAGTTTAAAAGTGGGACTATATACTCACTTTTGTCTTGAAGATATGTAATTTCGACTTGGTCTCCGATTGATATCACAAACCTATCCATATATAATTTATCAATATATTTTCATTTTAAACAAACGTCACATATATATACTTATAATACTTTTAATACTTTTAATAATTTTTTAGTCCGTAGTTAGCAGTCCGATGTTAGTAATTCAATTTTAATGGTTCATTTTTAGGTGTTTAATAAACCCCCAATGAAATAAATAAAACCCCCATCGTATATGTATTGGTCGAGATTAATCTTGACCCACGGTACCGGTGTTGTCAAATGACGTGTTGCGTACAATCATGGGATCTTATGATTAATCTTCTCGTATTGTTTACGGGTGATCCTGAACCATATAAAATTAAATTATGAGTACATATATATAAAATATCATGTTATTTTAAAAAGATGTGATTTATTTAATTTTCTCCAATTATTTTCGTAGCTAAACTAGTCTTAGATATCCGATCTCGTTTTGGTCATAGTTTCTTCGTTACAACTCCGTTTTCGTTGATTCAACTTGCCACTTCCTTGGATCGAGTCCCTCTTTAAGACTATGAACTGTAAATACCTTAGTTTGTATTCGAAATCACAGGTCATAGGTCAAACTTTAGTGAAACTTATGAAGTTAATCATTTTCCATCATGTAAACAACCTTAAATGATTATTTTTCTAAAAATACTTATACTTTGAGTTAAATCATGAAATTTTTATGTGTTATCATATTCATAGTAAAAATCATTTTTCCAGAAAATAAACCTCCAATTCAAAGTTTAAGATGGTTTTTAATTATCCAACCCAAAACAGCCCCCGGTTGCACTCCGACGTCGTAAAAACAGTTTTTAAGGTGTTCTTTGAAAAACCAAGTTTTACCTTGTTAAGTTAGCATATATTTATGATATATTACAGGTCTTGAAGTATTTTAAAAGTTAAGTTAGAAGGATCTATTTAGTTTGCAAACAAGTTTGAAAACATTCAAACTATGTTCTTGTTGTTAAAATTTTATACCACAAAATAAGATAGCTATATATATATGAATCGAATAAGGTTATGAACAAAGTTACTACCTCAAGTTACTTGGACAAGATTGCTGTAAATGATGAGTGAAAACCTAGAACTAAAAGGGTGATGGAATTGGATGAAAGATTGGAAGTAAGTTTGTGTTCTTGGAAGGATTCTTGAAGTGTTTTTGTAAGAGTTTTCTTATGGTGATTAAGTGATGTTTTTATGGCTAGATCTTCATGGATATTAGCTGAATGGTTATGGAGTTTAAGGGTTATGAAGATGTGTGTATTTTTAGCTAGAGAATGGAAGTAAAAGTGAATCAAAAATGGAGTACCCTTACTCCCTTAAAAACGTGATCAAGGAGGGGGGGAGACAAAACAAAATTCAAGTTTGTAATCTTGTTAATTAGTCTTGCAATCATCCAAAAGTAATTACCTTATACATAAGGCATTGAACAAGGGCTGGTTGGTGGTGATTTGATGTGTATATACCAATAGTAAATACGTATAGAAGCTAGGTATGATACGAGTACATGTACTCTAGATATACGTATAGAAATCTTGTGAAAAATGGAATGAGAATTCAAATATAGCTATATTTTGTGAATATACTTATATTGTTTTATGTATTTAAGTCTTTAAAATTGATTAAATACATTACATATACGATATATGTATAAACATTATAGGTTATAAGTATTTATGTCAAATAACGTTACGTATGGTTATTGTTTTGAAAACTTAAGTTAGTAGTTTCAAAATATACTTATAAATTATTGTTATTAATACAAAATGAGATATTAAAACATCCTTAGATCATGTTAAATATGTATATATACATATATATACACAAACGTATAATTATCATATATTGTATAGTTCGTGATATCATCGGTCAAACTAGACGGTCAATCGTTGTGTAAAACTCTCTTTGAAAACATAAGTCTCAACAATTTGGATTGCTTATCATGTTGGTAAGGTTTAATTTATATAAATATTAATCTTATAAGTATAGAACGATCGAAAAAGTGCGGGTCATTACAGCCAAAGAGGTTGCTGAGAGCAACCTCAATACCTTCGAGAAGCTACCCATCACAGGTGGGTATTTCATTAATCCTGACCATTATAACGCTACGTCGCCCAGTACTTAATGGCAGAAATTAAATAAAGTTTTTATCTCTCTAGGGCCCTACACAAAAAATCCGTTGATCAACATATCAGAGGAGAATGACCTGTAACCGCTGCTCCACTATACAAGGAGCACAACGATATCTTCTGTCGGCACCGGTTCTGGCCACCAGGACTTGGAACTGCTCAACAATTCTCAAGAGGTGCCGGTGTCTCCTGGTTTTGGAAAGTAACCTTACTTTAGAAAATTGGATGCTATCTAGAACATCCTCCACAGCGACGTCGTGTCACAATTTATCTGTTTAAAGAGGTGTGTCCCTCCAATTTTGATGGACAAAATCAAAAATCTCTTATGCTGTTGTCCGTTATGCCAAGGTACAACATATTTATCACGTTATCGGCCTTACGCGTGATGAGAATAGTTAGGTCCAACAACATGGACCAAAGGTGTCGTAGGGCCGATTTAGCGAACAAATAATTAAACACTGAGAGATTGTGACGGTAAGGGCTAAGTTAGATGAGGCCAAGAAAGCTGCTGAAACTGTTTAGGAAATCCGGAAGGGCGCAGAGCGCAAGGCAAAGAGGGACATCAATGAGTGGCGACGGTGGCCTATAAAGAGAAACATTCCATCAAAGACTTGGTTGGGGCCCAAAAAGATGTGGTGAAGCAATGATTCGTTAAGGAGATTCTTGCTGCGAAGAACCAAGAACTTGAGGCTACCCACAAGAAGGCAACATATGAGTTTGAAAAGCTGCGTTCTGTGATACCTACCATCTTTTCCAAAGCTCTTCAATCTCCCCATCATGGGGCCTTTCACCAAGTTTCTTGACGCTTCTCGTGGTGTCGAACGTATTGAATCGTTTAGCATTTTCAACACAAACGTAGCGCTAGCACATCCGCTTCCACAAGATATTCAAGAGTATATGGATCCTGATGCATTTGACAAGTATGAAGCTGTCATAGCGGAGGATGCAATGTTGAAGGTGCATACATAGAAGCTATAAGTAATCAACGAGGCTAGTGTTGGTGCATGAATCCCCAGTCGTAGTTTATTCTTACGTTTAGTACATTCGGTTATGTAATAATGTTATTTACTAGTGACTATTGATTACTATGGTGATTGTGCGTTCTTAGTTTATTAAATAATCAATATGTTAAACTGCACACAGTCGACCGAGTGTGTGTACACACTCGACCGACTGTGTAAGTCAGTCGACCGACTGACAGACACACTCGACCGAGTGTGTCTGACTTGCAATATATATACGGGTTTAGACTTTTTTGATGAGGTTACTCGTCCCATTTGTTCCAAATCGTTGTTTCTCGTCTCCAGAAAACCCTAACATCGAATACCACCGAAATACATCGTCTAGGTGTCGATCTAATCTAGGTTTTGCACTAGGTTCGACCAATTCGATCCCGAAACGACCCGTATCTCGATTTACCTCTATTCTATTGTGTTCCGCCTTTAGTTTAGAGTTCAAGCGACCTAAGATCCATAGATTTATCGTCTACAAAGTGGTATCAAAGCTGGAGTCTCTGGTTTTGCTTGATCAAATTGTTTTTTGGGTCAAAGTTTATGTTTTTGGTGTTTTTAGGTTTTTGGTCTATTAATCTGTGTTTACACGTTATTGATAGTGTTTTTATTGTCAAAAGGTGTTTCTGGAGTGCTTATTTTCGTTATCTACGTGTTGTTTTTGAGTTTTCCATCCATAATCGATTGCAAAATCGATTTTTGTCTAGAAAACCCTAATAGTCGACCAGCTTCTGTCAAGAACACACTCGGCCGTGTGTGTCCTGACAACCGACCGAGTGAGTCCTAAGATCGACCGTGTGTATTGTTCCACCGATCGTGTGAGTTTTACTAGAGCCGTGCCAGATTCCCTAAGTCAGTCGGCCGTGTGAGATTGTCACTCGACCGTGTGAGAGTTTCAATCGACTGTGAGAGTTAGACAATCGGCCGTGTGTGTTTGCAATACCCAAGGCTTATATAGTAACGAAGTGCTGCCAAAATTTTGTTAGACAATCGACCGTGTGATAAGTACAATCGATCGTGTGTCTTATACAGTCGACCGTGTGTCAGAGATAGTCGACCGTGTGACTTAATCAGGATCTTAATTAATCTTTTATTTTCAAACTTAATCAGTTAACATGTCGGACACTAATGAACAAGTGACAAATGAATATAGCGCGTTAGTAATTGCACCTGGACTAAAAAAACTGTTACTTAACGAAAGCGAATCTGGATCGACAAATAAAGTACCTCGACTTGACAATCTTAAAGACTTCTTGGACTGGAAAGTTAGGTTTGTTATTTACTTAAATGGTGTTGACTCTAGACTTTGGGAATGTATTGAGAATCCATTTGTTTGGCCTTGTGGAGGTGATGGTGAACCCAAAGAAACAGAACAGTTTAGTCCTACAGAGCGTGAACAATATAATCTTGAGTGTAGATGTTATGCTCAGCTAACGCAAGCGTTGTCAAAGGACATTTTCCAGCAGTTCAAAATTCGTAACAAAACCGCGTATACTCTTTGGTTGGCCCTTCAATCTGCAACAGAGGGTACTGCTACTTATCGGGCAACAAAAGGTAAGGTATTGAAGGATGAATGGAGGGCATTTGCTGCTCTTCCATCAGAGTCACTGGGACAAACTTTGGAGAGATATCGTTTACTGGTAGCAGAGATGGCGGATTATGGGATTGATGTACCTGATGATAAGGCAGTCAGGGTGTTGAAAGATGGTCTTCCAGAAAAGTGGGACCATGAAATTGAAAAGATTCAGAACATGTACTGCACATCAGGTCGTACGTTAACATTGACAGCTTTTACTTCTAAGTTGATGGAGAAGGATATTCAGGTAGAAGCTAAGATGAAGAGACTTGGTTCGGTAGTTGCTTCTGCATCCACTTTAGCTTCATCTTCTGGTCATGATCCATTACAAACAGCTTATATTACAGCAAATTCTTCTCAAATGTCTGCTCCACAATCTCAGTCTGGCTACTTTAATGCTAAATCAAAAGCTCAGACTCAGAATTCTCCTTCTCAACAGACTCAGACTCAGACTCCTGTGTTTCAAACTGAGAATATCAGGAAGAGACCCATCGAATCAATTCAGGAAGATATGGCTCTGGCAGCTATTGTTGTTAACTCATACAACGATATGATTAGTGGACAAGTGATTAATAGTCATCTTGAAAATGAAGACTATGATCAGATTGATGAGGAAGATATCGAAAGGATAAATATACTTTATTGCATGGGTAGCATTGTTAGACGGGCTAGGAAGTACTTGAAGAAAACCGGACAGAGGTCTTTGAGTTTGAATCGAGACTCGAAGTTTGGTTTTGATATGTCAAAGGTTAGATGCTTCAATTGTGATGAGCTTGGTCATTTTAAGAAGACTTGCACGAGGCCACCCAAGACTGGTTTTTCTGATCCTTTTCACAATACAACCATTTCAGTTACTCCACAACATGTTATTGTTGAGAAAGAATCTTCGGGGTCTACTCAATCTAAGGCCTTGACGACCACGTATGCTGATGAAGTGTGTGACTGGTCCATCACGGCAGATACGCATCAATCTAATGTTGTGTTTGTAGGTAAACTGAAGTTGAAATTGAAGAAGAGAGAATTGCTAGGAGAAATGCAGGTTGTACTGGAAAAGATAATCCAAATTGCACCTGCTATGTATGCAAATGTGATGCTAGAATGAAAAGAGCTGAGGAGATTATGAAGTTGTGCCTCAGAAAGAGGATTAAAGATCGACTGTATGATAAGTTTCGCCAAGCTCGAGACCTATCAGATTTTGAGTTTACTACTGATTCTTCCAATGAGGATGAAGAAAGAAGTTGTCATGTTGGTACTTGGTTCAGACAAGAGTTGGGACATTTGCTCAACTATGATCTTAAGAGTGGTAACAAGAAGATTGTTACAGTTCGGAGTCCAGTGTGTTCAGATGAAAGCGAGAACAAAGGAGGTTATGAGGCTGACTACGCGGACAGTACGAGTTCAGAGTCTGAGTCAGAATCAGATGAAGACACTCAGGTTGGAAGAAATACCTATGCATTTATGGCCAACACATCCGGTAACGATAAGGTATGTAATGATTCAGTTTCTAAATGTTCTAGATGCATTGATTATGAACAGGAAATTGAGAGGCTCGAGTGTGTAATTTCGAAGCTTAATGAGATATCTGTTACATGTGAGACCTGTCCTAAGCTTTTAGTTGACCTTAAGGATCTTAGATTGGAGAATCAGACTAATAAAAAGAACTATGATGATGCAATTTTCTACCTTAACAAACAGAAGACTATGTTGATGTTATTAAGTCTTTAGAGAATCAGGTAGGTCACTTAAAATCAACTGTTATAGATGATGGAAAAGTGATTACTATGTATTTGGGCCAGATAGAGACTCTTAAGGCTGAAAGAGATTCATTTAAGTTGAAATACGAGTCTGAAAAAGCTAGGATCGACAATTGGCAGAGGATGTCTTATGTGAAACAGACTTTGAATCCTCCTAAACATCAGGGTTTAGGTTATAACTAGGTTGCCCCGCCACTTTTGGGTGAGTACATTAACAAACCAGTTGAGAAAAGTAAGGGTCATGTTGTAGAACTAGAATATAAGCCTAAAGAAGCACCTGTTGAGAGCACTGTTAAGATAGTTGAGTCGAAGAAGCCTTTAGATGCTGTCTATGAAACAGAATCAGATACTGATATCGACACTGAAAAAGACAGCAAACCATTTGAGCTTGTCACTAAACCTGTTACCATTCTGAAAAATCCAGTTAATGCTAGTAAGATGACTCAGAGTCAAAAGGCTCAGCCTAAGAAAACTGTGAGTTCCAAACAGAATAAGAAGAAGAACACCCAGGGAGTGTCACCTAAGTTTATCAGTAAGGGCCGAATAGATGAATCATGTCCTAAGGTAGAACAATCACCAACAGAGGCAAGTTCCAAATCTGAGAATGTGTCCAAGTATGTTCCGCCTGGTCGTCGACAGACTGTTAAGCAACAAGTCTCGTCATCCCCTACGACTAGACAACATACTGAACCAACTAGAAGACAGTTTTTACCAATTAGACGCAAAGTGTTTAATTCTCATGATTTTGATAATTTTAACTGCTTTAATTGTGGGAGGTTGGGACACAGGGCTATGAATTGCAGACCCATTCGACAGACACCAAGAAGGAAGGTTGATCTTAGTCCAAATCGGTTCTCTAATAGGAGATCACCGTCACCGGTGTTTAATTCTTTTTCAGTGCAAACCAATGATAAAAAGGTTTTTCAAACTAATGATTATTATAGAAAACCATTACCGAATAACACAGTTTGGAAACCTAAATCAAAAGTTAAAAGTGTTCAACATCCTGAAGGTCCTTCTGGATCTAAAGGATAATGGGTGGAGTTGCCAGTTGTTGGTGTTGATGGGAAACCCACTGCCATTAGGGCATGGGTGGCCCTTTCTAACTAATCCTCTTACTTTAATGTGCAGGTCGCCTACAATCCATGCTGCAGTACTTGGATTGTTGATAGTGGGGCGTCCAGGCACATGACATGGAACTTGTCTTTGCTGTCTAATGTGAAAACAGTAGATGGAGGACCAGTTTCTTTTGCAGGTAGTGAAGGAGGATTTATTACTGCTCAGGGTGTTATTGCTAATGAGAATGTCAGCTTTGATAAAGTTAACTATGTAGAGCAGATGTCGAACAATCTGCTTTCTGTTTCACAAGTTGCTGATAAGAAATATACTGTTGCTTTTGATGATAAGTTTTGTTATATTTTAAGAAAAGAGTTCGTAATTCCGGAGGACATGATTCTGATGACTGCTCCAAGGTGCAAGGATCTCTATATCCTTGATATGTGTAAGGCTCATGTTAAGGCAGCTACAGGCCATCAAGCTTTTATCTCTAAAGCTACTGAACAGGAGTCGATTCTTTGGCACAAGCGTATGGGTCATCTGAGTCTGAGGAAGATGAATAATCTAGTCCACAATGGATTAGTTGATGGTGTGAATGTTAAAAGTTTTCATATTCCTGAGGTTTGTCTTCCGTGTAAACAGGGGAAGCAGACTAGAAAGTCACATACTACCAAAAAGCATCATTCTGTCAATATTCCTTTGGAGCTGTTACACATGGATCTCTTTGGCCCAGTTAATTGCAAAACTCTCACTGGAGAATCATATTGCTTGGTAGTTACAGATGAGTATTCCCGGTTTTCGTGGGTTGTGATGTTGAAACTCAAGTCCGACACGTTTGAGCATATTAAAGTGTTGATTCTGAAGCTCCAAAGTCTGTATAACTTGAAGGTAAGGAAGATTCGTACAGATAATGGTACAGAATTTAAGAACATTCAGATGCAGCTGTTTTGTAATGAGAAAGGGATACAACAACAGTTCAGTCCGACTTATACACCTCAATCAAACGGTGTGGCTGAACGAAAGAATAGGACTCTAATCGAAACCGCAAGAACTATGCTAGCTGATTCATGTCTTCCAATTGTTTTCTGGGGAGAAGCCGTGAGTACCGCGTGTTATGTGATGAACCGAGTTCTGGTGGTAAAGAGACATGGTAAAACGTGTTATGAGCTGTTGCACAAGAGAAAGCCTAATATCAAACATTTCGAACCTTTTGGTGCTCCTTGTACTATTCTGGTACGAGACACTGGAGGGAAATTCAATTCAAAGGTGATCTCTGGTATCTTCTTGGGATATGGGAATCCAAACAAACGAGTATATAACACTGAGTCTAGGCGTGTGGAGGAACGTTATGAGGTGGATATTCAGTGCAATGCTCCACCTCGTGTCAGTAAAGGGTTCGCTTGGCAATTTGAATATGATAAATTATTTGATTCCTTCAATCTTCCACCCGATGCTACAGAGGAGGAGATTTTAACTCAGGTTTTGTTTGATTCTCAAAACTCAACTGAGAATGTTGTTACTATTCCATCGCAGATTCAAAATCCGGTTTCTAGCTTGCAACCTAGTCCACAGAGAGTGACAGATGCTTTTGATTCAAATGCGGACGGGGTAGTATATACAGATGACGATAGTGATCTTGAAGATGATGAGGAAGTTAACCGATCACGATTGACAGAGGAACATCTTAATCCTCTATATAATCAACCACCAACTGTGACAGTGCCTGAACGGCCAACTGAAGCAGGAGGGGTGAGAAGATAATGCTAAAAACGTCTACAGGATTATTATGTGGACTGATAATGCTAAAAACGAACATATATTTCATAGCATTATTCCTCAAGAAAGACAAGCTTTTAGTTGCAATTGTTCTATTTACAAGTGATATTCGTTTAAATAATAAAAGGTGAAGACAAAAGACAGATTCGACGAATTGAAGACGCAAACGACCAAAAAGCCCAAAAGTACAAAAGACAATCAAAGAGGTTCCAATTATTGATAAGAAACGTCTCGAAATTACAAGAGTACAAAATTCAAAACGCAAAGTACAAGATATTAAATTTTACGCAAGGACGTTCGAAAATACAGAACCGGGACCAGAGTCAACTCTCAACGCTCGACGCAACGGACTAAAAATTACAAGTTAACTATGTATATAAATATAATATAATATATAATTAATTATATAAATTATATATATTATATTTATATAATAAAACGTCGGTAAACAAAGAGCCAAAATGGAGTGAGCTGTAATTACAAACTCCGCGACTCGCGGAGTTTGAAGAAGGAATGGGCCGCGAGTCGCGGAGCCCCAAAAACTGAAACTCCCTATAAAGCCCAACGAATTCTGATCATTTTTTCATCCATAATTCAATCTCTCTCTATATATGTATACGTAAATATATTTATATTTATATTTTAATTTTAATTTTAATTATAATTCTAATAATAAAGGTATGTTAGCGAATGTTGTAAGGGTGTAAGTCGAAATTCTGTCCGTGTAACGCTACGCTATTTTTAATCATTGTAAGTTATGTTCAACCTTTTTAATTTAATGTCTCGTAGCTAAGTTATTATTATGCTTATTTAATCCGAAGTAATCATGATGTTGGGCTAATTACTAAAATTGGGTAATTGGACTTTGTACCATAATTGGGGTTTGGACAAAAGAACGACACTTGTGGAAATTAGACTATGGGCTATTAATGGGCTTTATATTTGTTTAACTAAATGATAGTTTGTTAATGTTAATATAAAGATTTACAATTGGGCGTCCCTATAAATTACCATATACACTCGATCGGACACGATGGGCGGGGTATTTATATGTACAAATAATCGTTCATTTAACCGGACACGGGAATGGATTAATAGCCACTAAAATTATTAAAACAGGGGTGAAATTATGTACAAGGACACTTGGCATAATTGATAACAAAGTATTAAAACCTTGGGTTACACTCAGTCGACATTCTGGTGTAATTATTAAACAAAGTAATAAAACCTTGTTACAGTTTAAGTCCCCAATTAGTTGGAATATTTAACTTCGGGTATAAGGATAATTTGACGAGGACACTCGCACTTTATATTTATGACGGATGGACTGTTATGGACAAAAACCAGACGGACATATTAAATAATCCAGGACAAAGGACAATTAACCCATGGGCATAAAACTAAAATCAACACGTCAAACATCATGGTTACAGAAGTTTAAATAAGCATAATTCTTTTATTTCATATTTAATTTCCTTTATTTTATATTTAATTGCACTTCTAATTATCGCATTTTTATTGTTATTGTATTTAATTGCACTTTTAATTATCGTACTTTTTAATTATCGCAAGTTTATTTTATCGCACTTTTATTATTCGCAATTTCATTATCGTTATTTACTTTACGCTTTAAATTAAGTCTTGTATTTATTTATTATTTTACATTTGGTTTTAACTGCGACTAAAGTTTTAAAATCGACAAACCGGTCATTAAACGGTAAAAACCCCCCTTTATAATAATAATATTACTTATATATATATTTGTATTTTTATAAAAGTAAACTAATATAGCGTTAAGCTTTGTTTAAGATTTTCCCTGTGGAATGAACCGGACTTACTAAAAACTACACTATTGTACGATTAGGTACACTGCCTATAAGTGTTGTAGCAAGGTTTAAGTATATCCATTCTCTAAATAAATAAATATCTTGTGTAAAATTGTATCGTATTTAATAGTATTTTCTTGTAAAATTTAATAGTATTTTATACCCCTTAGCTTTGACATCAAGTATTTTTGGCGCCGCCGCCGGGGATCTCTTAAACGCCGAAAGCGCAACGCTAAATATTTAAAAAAAAAAGATTTTTATTTTTAGTTTACTTTTATTAAAATTCACTTTTGTAAAAATACGTTTTTTATTATTCGAAAATATAAAAAGAAAACAAAAATTTATATATTTTTTTTAAGATTTTGTCAAATATTTAAGTTTTTTAAAGTTTCTTTATTTTTATTTTATAAAAATATAAGTTTTATTTAAATATTTTTATTTAAAAAAAAATTAATATATATATAATTTTATTTTTAAGATATTTTTAAAATTATAAAGCAGTTCTATTTTTATTTTAGTTTTTAAATATAATTTTTATTATATAAATATTTTGATTTAAACAGAAAATATAAAACAGAAAAAAAAAACGCGTCGAATTTTAAACAACCTGTCATTTGAATTTTGGAACCCCGCGACTCGCGGAGTTTGCTGCTTCGGGCACCGCAACTCGCGGAGCCGCCCTGACAGGCCAGACCAAAACCCTAATCTGCATTTAATACGGTGTAATTAATTATTATTATTATTATTTAAACCCTAATTAGTTTATTATTAATATAATTTAGTTTTAATTAATTATAATTAGTTTTATTATATATAAAAATTAATAGTTTTATAAAATAAATAATATAAAAATAATATTTTTATAAAAATTGTACTTTTTACAACTTTTAGTTTATTTTTATATTTTTTTCCCTTTTTAATCGTTTTAGCGTAATATTTGTATTTTTAGCTCATATTTAGTTTTAAACTTAGTTTTTGCCATAGTTATTTTTACTTCTAGATTTTTAGGCTTTGCCGTAGAATTCCTTAAGTGCTTTTTCTTTAGACTAAGATTTAGGTACTTTAGAATTTTGCGACGCCTTTTTAAGTTTTAGTTTCTTTTTAAGTTATTTGCATTTGGGATTTAGTTTTTCCTGTAAGCTTTAATATTTTTAGAAACCTTTTACCTATGTATCAATTATCATTCCAATTAGTAATCTCAATTTGCGATTATAATTTTAAGTTAGTTGTAGTAATAAGGTTAGGTTAGTCAAGTGTTTTTAAGTGTTATAAGTTTCTTTTATTTTTCCGTCACCTTTTATTTTTCAACCATTTTTCTTTTTCGACCTTTTTCGACGAACTTTTTTTCTTTCTTATTTCTCGCTATTCTAGTTTTAGGACATAGATTTTTATTCTACTTCTTATCTAAATTTCTTAAAATTACGAAAATTTATTTTAAGTGGTTAAATTGATAGACATCAAAATTTTCTGGTTCGTAGTAATAGTTGGATTTGTATGTGGACCGGGTTATTGGAGCCAAACAGTCCTCAATTATATTGAGACCAAACGAATCCTGCCCCTCTGCTGCATCTTTTGGCTATTCGAAACGTGGGCAAAATCAAAAAAGTCTATTGATTGGATAACTTATTATAATTTTTCTTTCCTTTTAAAAACTAATAGGATATTCAGTGAATGCACCGAGCAAGACGTTCACCACCTTTTGTACGTTCACCACCTGTAACTAGATCAAGACATTTAGCAAATATTACTGCCGTTGATTTTTCTTTAGAATCGTCATCCAGTCGACCAAGTATTCCAGTTCAAATTTCCGATAATCCATTTTTTGAACCCGACCTCACAATTGAGAATCCGGAGAATATTCAGGGACGATTCATAGATCCTGAACCATTAAATTTTCCTCCGGAACCACCAATCATTCAAACAGAGATTGTTCGAGGAACGAACCATTAAATCAGAATCCTCTAGTGATTCCGATTCAACAAATTCAATTATGGAGAATCTGGAACCTTTAAGTATGGAAGACCGAATGAGAGCTAAACGCACTGGCCAAGGTCACGCAATTACTCATCCAGACATTAATGCGCCAGATTATGAAATCAAAGGACAAATTCTACACATGGTGACTAATCAATGCCAATTTAGTGGTGCGCCGAAGGAAGATCCAAATGAACATCTTCGTACCTTTAACAGGATCTGCACTCTATTTAAAATAAGAGAAGTGGAGGATGAACAGATATATCTCATGTTATTTCCCTGGACTTTAAAGGGAGAAGCCAAAGATTGGTTGGAATCGTTACCTGAAGGGGCGATCGATACATGGGATGTTTTAGTTGAAAATTTCTTAAACAATTCTTTCCTGCATCTAAAGCCGTAAGACTTCAAGGAGAAATTGTTACATTCACACAGAAGCCAAATGAAACTCTATATGAGGCTTGGACAAGATTTGGAAAGTTATTGAGAGGATGTCCGCAACATGGTTTAGATACCTGTCAAATAGTACAAATATTCTACCAAGGATGCGACATCACTACAAGAAAAGACATAGATATAGCAGCTGGTGGTTCTATTATGAAGAAAACCGAAACTGATGCTTACAAAATTATTGATAACACTGCTTCCCACTCACATGAGTGGCACCAAGAAAAAGATATCGTTAGATCATCTAAAGCAGCTAGAGATGATTCTAGCCATGACTTAGATTCCATTTCCGCAAAGATAGATGCTGTCAAGAGACGAATGGAAAAGATGACTAAAGATATTCACTCAATACGAATTAGTTGTGAGCAGTGTGGAGGACCACATTTGACAAAAGATTGTGTCAGTATCGAATTAACAATGGAACAAAGAGAGAATATTTCATACATAAACCAAAGGCCTGGAAATAATTATCAGAATAATTATCAACCGCCAAGACCGATTTACAATCAAAAATAGAATTATAACCTAAATATTCCATACAACAACCAACAAGGTCCTAGCAATCAACAAGTATCCAATAATACTTACAACCAGCAAAGACCTAATTTTCAAAACAAACCACCACAACAAACCGATGATAAAAAGCCGAATTTAGAAGATATGATGACGAAGCTAGTTGAAACTCAAATGCAGTTTTTCACATCTCAGAAACAAACTAATGAACAAAATGCTCAAGCATTTAGAAATCAACAAGCTTCTATTCAAAATTTGGAATAAGAAGTAAGTAACCTAGCAAGGTTAATAGGTGAAAGAAAACCGGGAAGTCTACCTAGTGATACAAATGCTAACCCCCGGAATGAAACAGCTAAATCCATTACCACAAGAAGTGGTACAACACTTAAACCACCTGAAATACTTGTAACTTCTGATGAAGCTATTCCTACTTCACAAGAACCACAACCTGAACAAGATAAGGAAAAAGAACCGGTAGTTGAAAAGGTTAATGCAGATAACACAGTTAAGGCTAAACCTTATGTTAAACCATACCAACCACCACTTCCTTACCCGAGTAAAATGAAGAAAGAGAAACTTGAAGCCGAGCAATCCAAATTCTTGGATATGTTTAAACAGATAAATGTAAATCTTCCTTTCATTGATGTGATTTCAGGAATGCCTAGATATGCTAAATTTTTGAAAGATCTGATAACGAATAGAAAGAAAATGGAAGAACTCTCGGCCGTTACTATGAATGCTAATTGTTCAGCAGTACTGTTGAATAAGATACCAGAAAAACTATCTGATCCAGGAAGTTTCACAATTCCATGTTTTCTGGGTAGTCTTAGTTCAATAGAAGCATTGGCAGACTTAGGTGCTAGTATAAATTTAATGCCGTATTCACTATACGCTAAACTAGACCTTGGAGAATTGAAACCAACTAGAATAAGTATACAACTAGCTGATCGATCAATAAAATATCCTAGAGGGATAATGGAGAACATGCTAGTTAAAGTTGGTACTTTAGTATTTCCAGTAGATTTTGTTGTTCTGGACATGGAAGAAGATTCTCAAGTTCCTCTCATATTAGGAAGACCATTCTTAAACACGGCTAAAGCAATGATAGACATATTCGGTAAGAAACTGACCCTAAGTATAGAGGACGAGAGTGTTACCTTTTCAGTTGATAAAGCAATACAACAACCGCAATCTACAGATGATACATGTTATTATATTCAAACTATAGATGCACATGCAGAATTATTAGAAGAATTTCCAGAATTACAAGGAACAGGAGAATGTTCTTTAGGAGAAGGTAATGAACCAATTGATGAAGTTGAAATGTTAGCTACACTTATAGCTAATGGATATGAACTAACAATAGAAGAAATTCAAATGCTAAAAGAAAAAGACAGATATCGATATAAATCATCAATAGAAGAACCTCCGAAATTAGAGTTAAAGCCACTTCCAAACCATTTGGAATACGCTTATTTACATGGTGAATCTGAATTACCTGTAATAATATCGTCTTCTCTTACTAAAAATGAGAAATCACAACTCATTTCTGTGTTGAAAGCTCATAAACCAGCCATTGCATGGAAAATTCATGATATTAAAGGAATAAGTCCTTCGTATTGCACACATAAAATCCTTATGGAAGAAGGTCATAAAACGTATGTGCAACGCCAACGAAGACTAAATCCGAATATGCAAGATGTAGTTAAGAAAGAGATTATTAAACTGCTAGATGCATGTTTGATATATCCAATTTCTGATAGTCCATGGGTAAGCCCAGTTCAATGCGTGCCTAAGAAGGGTGGCATGACTGTCATTACAAATGAGAAAAATGAGCTTATTCCTACTAGGACTGTAACAGGATGGCGTGTGTGTATTGATTATAGAAAATTAAATGACACCACCAGAAAAGATCACTTTCCCTTACCTTTCATTGATCAAATGTTGGAAAGATTAGCCGAAAATAGTTACTATTGTTTTCTAGATGGATTTTCCGGATATTTTCAAATTCCAATAGCACCCGAAGATCAAGAGAAAACCACATTCACGTGCCCTTATGGTACTTTTGCTTACAAACGCATGCCATTTGGACTTTGCAACGCCACTGCAACCTTTCAAAGGTGTATGATGGCGATTTTTCATGACATGATAGAAGAATGCATGGAAGTTTTCATGGATAACTTTTCAGTCTTCGGTGATACATTTGAATCATGTCTAGCTAATCTGGAACGAATGCTTATTAGATGCGAACAATCAAATCTAGTACTTAATTGGGAGAAATGCCATTTCATGGTTAAAGAAGGCATCGTTCTTGGACATAAAATTTCAAAAGAAGGAATTGAAGTGGATAGAGCTAAAGTAGATGTAATTGCTAAACTTCCACATCCCACCAATGTTAGAGGAGTTAGGAGTTTTCTAGGGCATGCCGGTTTTTACCGACGTTTCATAAAAGATTTTTCTAAAATTGCCACTCCTATGAATAAACTCCTAGAAAAGGATGCTCCATTCATCTTTTCAAATGAATGTATCAAATCTTTTAATATTCTTAAAGAGAAACTCACTAATGCACCGATCATGATAACACCAAATTGGAATCTATCATTTGAACTAATGTGCGATGCAAGTGATTTTGCAATGGGAGCCGTTTTAGGACAAAGGATTGAAAAACGATTTCAACCTATATATTATGCTAGTAAGACGTAACAAGGAGCACACACGAACTATACAACTACTGAAAAAGAACTCCTTGCTATTGTCTTTGCTTTTGACAAATTTCGATCATATCTCGTTCTAGCAAAAACGGTGGTTTATACCGACCATTCTGCTCTTAGATACCTATTTTCGAAACAAGATGCTAAACCAAGATTAATCCGTTGGATCTTACTCTTACAAGAGTTCGATATTGAAATCCGAGATAAAAGAGGAGCAGAAAATCTCGCCGCTGATCATCATTCTCGTCTTGAAAATCCCGAATTAGAAGTTCTAAATGAATCGGCCATACAAGACAACTTTCCTGATGAATATCTATTGAAGATAGATTATAATGAAATTCCATGGTTTGCAGACTATGCAAACTACTTAGTTTATGGATTCCTTGAAAAAGGATTATCGTACCAAAAATGAAAGAAATTCTTTAGTGATATAAAACACTATTTTTGGGAAGATCCACATATGTTTAAAACTTGTCCCGATAGAATAATACGCCGATGTGTATTCGGAGATGAAGCTAGTAAAATTTTAAACCATTATCACACAGGACCAACAGGAGGGCATTATGGGCCTCAACTAACAACAAGAAAAAGTTTATGATGCTGGATTCTATTGGCCTACAATTTACAAAGACGCACACCTTCTTTGCAAATCCTGTGATGCTTGTCAAAGGGCCGGAAAAATAAGTCAACGTGATGAAATGCCACAAAATGTCATCCAAGTATGTGAAGTATTTGTGTCACGACCCTACTTTTTCCGTTATCTTTTTCCGTTAATTATTTAACGACCGTTAACTGTTAGTGTGCCACGTCATTTCTATGACCTATATTATTATTTTTGTAATAATATATATATAATAATTATTATGTGTTATATGAATGTATGTATTCATATTTTAATTTATACGTTTCTACGTCTCGCGGATTTCTATCCGGCGAATCTTTTCGGTTTTAAAACCAACGGTCGAGCTTTCGGGATTTTTAAATCCTAAATATTTTAAATATGATATTTTATGATCATATTATTAATAGGTGTATTTATATTTATTTTTCGTCGCGCGTTTGTTATCTTTCCGGATTTTTAATCGCGTAAGCGTGTTTTCGCGTTTCGGGCTTCGTTCGGGATTTCGGGCCACAAGGAAATTAGCATTTAACAAATTTGGGCCATGGGGCCCACCCCATGACCCCATTCGGCCGAGACCACCAAGGGGAGGGAGTAAAACTCCCTTGTTTTCTCACTTTGTGTTTTAATTTCTAATTTATCAATTTCCCTAAAACCTAATTTTATTTTTGGTGCTCTCTTCCTCCCTCTCCCTCTCTTGCCGTCGCCAACACCAACCATCACCACCATCTTCATCAAAATTATTGCTTGGATCAAGAAACAATTAACACCAACGCGTTCTACACGATCTCCTCTACACATCTATATTCTTTGATTCTCGATTAGGGTATAAACCCTAACCCTAGAACTTTTAATTTCTATTCATATTTCTGTATTTTGTGTTTATATTATTAGTATGATATTTATTAGTTGTTGTAATGTTGTTTGGATGCGTAGAATTACTCGTTTGCATATGTTTTCGGTTTGTAAAATTTGGACAGCAGTTTGATTCGTGTTTTCTGACTTTGTAACTGATATAAATGTTAAAATAAAGTATATAAATGAGTTCCTCTCATCAAGACATTAATTTTAGACTCCGAATTCATGTCGTTTCGATTCTCGGAGCCCTAGATATGCTTAATTTGGTTTTTGTTAAAGATTGAAAGGTGTTCTTGGCATGAACAAGGTTGGGTCCGACTTTGTGACCATCCTTGGTGTCTTTAGGGTGTGTCATTTGGTTAGGACTGATGGTGGGACGAATTTTCATGTTCGGGTCACCTAAATCCGAGCCACGGTTCACCCGTTGTGCCTAAATTACTGTTTTGAGTAAATTGATTTTCCCAAGTGTGGTCATGGCTGATATCCACAACCTAGGGACTGTTCTTGGAGTGTTCTTGAGTTCATAATTATGTTGGGTGGTTTGAGTAGGCGGAAATGCATATGTGGCTCGCCCGAAACCGACACCCGGGGCTCAAGATACGACCCGATGAACTTTTAAACTTAAAACTTATGGTTAATGATTAAACTTATGTTAAAATTAATGGATTTCATTATTAATTAATTACTTATGATAAAAGAAGTAATTATTATTATTTAAAACTTATGATATAAATATTTATTATATCATTTAATTATTAATTATGATTTAATTAACATTTTAATTAAACTTATGATTAATAATACTTTTATTATTAAAGGAAAATACTTATGATAAGTATTAAATTTGTTTTTGAGAAATTATTAAAAGACTTATAATAAAGATTAAATAATTATTTAATTATTATAAGACTTAATTATTATTTAATTATGATTTAATTATTAAATACTTATGATTTAATAATTTTAATTAGAAACTTATGATATGATTAATAATTCATTATTAATTAAAAATACTTATGATATAATTTAAAAATTATTATTATTAATAATACTTATATTATGATTAGTATTTAATTAATTTATTTAAATACTTATGTCGTACTAATTATAACATTTCAACTTATATTAACTTTAATAATTCATTTTATTTAATTAAACTTATGTTAAGACATTATTATACACTTTTGACTTTAAATAACATTATAACCTATGTTATTATTATAACTTACACTTTTAAAATTAATGTTGACTATGTTTGACCAAGGTTAACTTTTGAGTTGACTTTCGGTTGACTTTGACTTTCAGTTGACTTATGTTGACTTTCTGAATAAGGAAACTTTCCTAACTTCAAAACTTTCCAAAAATAGAAACTTTCCAAAAATAGAAACTTTCCAAAAATAGAAACTTTCCAAAAATAGAAACTTTCCAAAAATAGAAACTTTCTAAAAATAGAAAGCGTGTGTCCTTATGCTGTTCCAATCAAACCGATGCTTGCTGAGTAATGTTCTATGTCTACTTGCAACATGTACAATAGCTATCATACTAAGACTTGACCTAAGTTAGTTATTTATTTCGACCTGCTTTATTTATAGGTCGGCGTTGTGATCTTTCTTGATCACTTTACTTTACTTGCTGTTCGCTTGTTTGTGAGATTTCTTCAGTTGCTATTTAAGGTGAGTTATAGTCCCGTTTTTACATACTTTTCAAAGTATACTTTTTTTTGGGATGTGATTACATGCATATTTTTATTTACGATTAGACACAAGTAACAGTTAAATTTAATTATTCATTGTGAGTTGGACAAAAATATTCCCTAGTCTGGTAACTGTAATCATTGGTTTCTACCGGTGAACGCGAATCCTACGGATAGATCTATCGGGTTTGACAACCCCATTTCGAGCTAGTCGCGCTAGCAATTTATAATCGGGATGTTTAGTACTTCGTAATTTGTTGTAGATACACTATCCAAGTGTATATTTTTATTGTTTTTGGCAAGGGTAAATAAAGGGTTAAGTGGTTACCAGGTGGCTCATTGATAATGGAATAATGTTTAATGTTTTCTAACATTTTTAAATCTTGTGGTCTAAAGTTTACTTATTTATTTAAACCTATAATTCACTCAACCTTTGTGTTGACAGTTTACTTGCATGTTTTCACAGGTACTTGAGTTATTTGATGCTTCCGCTGTCGTTAGAAGAGTCTGCATGCATTTGGGCAGATTTTATGAAACTATTTATGAAACTTAAGTTTGCATTCTATTTTGGATAATTTAAATTGTGGGTTTGTTGGCAATGTTTTGTGTCAACTTTTGGTTCATTACTATGGTTGGTTGATTTTAAATTACTTAATTGGGTTTGTTTCCTTTTTGGGCAACATTTTGAAATAAAAGAATGCAACTTTGTTTATTTAATTCATTTAAGTCCGATCAAGCTATGGGACCAACTGACGGATCCGTTAAGTGTTTTGACGGGGTCGTCACATGTGGTATCAGAGCCAGGTTGTAGGGAACTAGGCGGTCTTAATGTGGTCAACCCGTGGTTATTAGGGTGCATTAGAGTCTAGTCTACAGCCCGACCTTTTTGCTATAGCATTATTATGCATTTCATTTCGTATAAGTTATATTATTAGCTTTCATATCTTTTTAGTATGTGGTTTGTGGTTTTGCTGTTTGCAGATGTCGACTTCGAGCGATAACTCTGTTGCTGCTCCTGCTCCACCGTCTCCTGCTAGACGTCGTGCTAATCAACCAGAGATCGATGATCCTGTTCATTACTATTTTTCTACCATTACTCATATGAACCGGGCTTATAATGAGGTGACACGTATTAACGCCCTTAGTGATTGTTTGCGCACTTTGCCACATAATGAAGTTATGGACGAGATCCGTGCCGACATGGGTAACTTTATCACTTTCAAGCATAGGGTTGAGGATGCGAACCGTAAGCGTGATCGAGAAGTTAATGCTAAGTTCGAGGCTCTCGAGAGCACTGTTCGTGTGTTGAAGGAAGAGTTGGATGTTGTGAAAGGGAAGTTGCGTAAGTATGAGGATCCTGCTGAGACTCATGCTGGACCAGCTTATCACACCCGCTCTAAGCGAATGTGATGTGATTATTCATATTGATTATCTATTTCATCAGACTTAATGTCCTTTTTATACATACATTTTGGGTTATGTACGGCGTTTTGCCGAGGATTTTATTAAGATTTTGTTATGGGATATTTTTTTCATTATGTATGGATGGTTATTTTTATGACGTCTATTATCATGTTTTATTTCTGTTATTATGGCTCTTGGCATGTTATATTATGCGTAATATATGTTCATGCATGTTAGGTTCTATGTATGTTGTATGATGTTATCATAAAATATGTATGCATGTGATGGTTATTTCTATAACAATCATAACTGTCATGTTATTACTCATAGTGTTAGTTGACTAATATCTTAATGGTTAGTCTTTTCGTGTTTTGATCTATTCCTTTATGACACTAGTATTATTCTTGGTACTAACGGATGTGTTATTCTATTTTGAAGATCATGCCTCCAAGAGAGTCCACTGAAGCGCGTATGCAACGCCTGATCAATGAAGGAATTGCTGCTGCTATGGCAGCAAATGCTAATGTTAACGCCAATGTGAACAACAACGTGGGATGCTCCCACAAAACTTTTAAGGCTGGTCGACCCCAAGAATTCAGTGGAACGGAAGGACCAATAGGGCTTAGTCGTTGGTTCGAGAAAATCGAATCTATTTTCAGGGTCAGTCGGGTCCGTGAAGAGGACAAAGTTAGTTTCGCTAGTTGCACTCTCAAGGATAGTGCCTTGACATGGTGGAACAATCTGGTTAGTAGTTTGGGAAGCGATGTAGCTTATGGTTTGGCCTGGAATGATTTTAAGGAAAGATTGATCACCCGCTATAGACCTCGGGGTGAGCTTAAGAAGCTAGAGGTTGAGCTCAAGAATTTGAAAATGCATGGCACCGAGTTAGATGCCTATGAACGAAGGTTTTTCGAGTTAACTTTGCTGTGTCCTAGGGTTTATGCGGATGAGGACCGCAAAATTGAGGCTTACATTGATGGTTTGTCCGAGAAGATTGAACATGGGGTTGAGTCCAGTAAACCCCAGACTATTGAGGCAGCTATGTCTATGGCCCACAAACTTAATGACAAGGTGTTGAGAAGAAGCAAGACTACAGTTGTTGAAAGTAGTGAGGAGGTTGTCAAGAAGGCTGATAATGGGAAACGAAAGTGGGATAACAACCGCAATCAAAACCAGGGTCAGCAGAAGAAACAGGATACCTCAGGTGCTAATAACAGAAATCAGCGTGTGTGTCCTCGTTGCTATAAAGCTCATGATGGTTACTGCACAGTTACTTGTAAGAGGTGCTCTAAGAAAGGGCACATTGCTAAAGATTGTACAGTGCTTTTACCGGGGTCTGCTACTCCCGCGACTGGTGGTAATAATAATAATGTTGGTAATAGAGGTGGTAACGGTAACGGTAATGGGAAATCGAATAATGGAGGTAATCCAAGGGTTTGTTATGAGTGTGGGAAGTCGGGGCATTTTCGAGATGCCTGTCCGAATAAGAAGACTGCCGAGACTGCACGCGGCCGAGCGTTCAACATTAATGCAAAGAATGCTGAAGAGGATCCTAAGCTTGTTACTGGTACGTTCTCAGTCAACGATTTATCAGTTTATGTTCTATTTGATTCAGGGGCTGATTTAAGTTTTGTGTTGAATAAGTTAAGTCCAAAGATCAAAACGCCGTTAACTCCCTTAGACAATACTTATGTTGTTGAAGTAGCTAATGGTATAGAACTTACTGCTAAGACCGTACACCGTAAATGTAACATTAATTTGGGTGGTAGGGATTTTGACATAGATTTGATACCAATTGAACTTGGTAGTTTTGATGTTGTTATTGGTATGGATTGGTTGTCCGCGAACCGTGCCGAGATCGTCTGTTATGATAAGGCTATTCGTGTTACTGATTTATTGGAGAGCCACTGATGGTCTATGGAGATAAGAAATGCGCACAGTTAAACCTTATTAGCTGTATGAAAGTTCGTAAACATCTCCGTAAGGGCTGTCTTGCTATTCTTGCTCATGTTGTTGATCCTAGTAAAGAAGTGAAGAACGTTGATGATGTTCCCATTGTTAGGGATTTTTCCGAAGTGTTTCCCGATGATTTACCTGGCCTTCCGCCGCAACGCGCGGTAGAATTCCAAATTGATCTTATTCCCAGTGCTGCTCCTGTAGCACGTGCTCCTTATCGTCTTGCGCCTTCCGAACTTCAAGAATTGTCGAGTCAACTCCGTGAGTTGTTAGACAAAGGTTTTATTCGTCCGAGTTCGTCCCCTTGGGGAGCTCCTGTTCTGTTTGTTAAAAAGAAGGATGGTTCTTTTCGTTTATGTATTGATTATCGTGAGTTGAATAAACTTACTGTTAAAAATAGTTATCCTCTTCCGAGAATCGATGATCTGTTCGATCAACTTCAAGGTTCTTCTGTTTATTCAAAGATTGATCTTCGTTCTGGCTATCATCAGTTGCGTGTTAAGGAATCTGATGTTTCAAAAACTGCTTTTTGCACCCGTTACGGTCATTTTGAATTTCTTGTTATGCCGTTCGGATTGACGAATGCACCTGCTGTGTTCATGGACCTCATGAACCGTGTGTGCAGACCCTATCTGGACAAGTTCGTTATAGTTTTCATCGATGACATTCTTATCTATTCTAAGAGTGATGAAGAGCACGAAGAACATTTGAGGTTAGTGCTTGATTTGTTAAAGAAAGAAGAGTTGTACGCTAAGTTTTCTAAGTGTGCATTTTGGTTAAAAGAAGTTCAGTTCCTTGGTCACATTGTTAGCAAACAAGGAATACAAGTTGATCCTGCGAAAATTGAGGCGATTGAAAAGTGGGAAACTCCAAAAACTCCTACTCAAATTCGTCAGTTCTTAGGATTGGCAGGTTACTATCGAAGGTTCATCCAGGATTTCTCTCGTATAGCGAAACCTCTGACTGCTTTAACGCATAAGGGGAAAAAGTATGAGTGGAAGGATGAACAGGAGAATGCTTTTCAGATTTTGAAGAAGAAACTGACTACCGCTCCGATATTGTCTCTACCGGAGGGTAATGATGATTTTGTTGTTTATTGCGATGCATCACGACAAGGCTATGGTTGCGTTTTGATGCAACGAAAGAAGGTTATTGCGTATGCGTCACGTCAATTGAAGGTTCACGAACAGAACTATACAACTCATGATTTAGAGTTGGGAGCTGTTATTTTTGCACTGAAGATTTGGAGACACTATCTTTTAGGTGTTAAGAGTACTGTGTACATCGATCATAAGAGTCTTCAACATATTCTCGATCAAAAACATTTGAACATGAGACAACGAAGATGGATTGAGACGTTGAATGATTATGATTGTGACCTTTTGTATCATCCGGGTAAAGCCAATGTTGTGGCTGATGCTTTGAGTCGTAAAGAAAGGGCTGAACCACGAAGGGTTAGAGCTTTGAATATGACAGTTAGATCAAACCTCGTTAGGCAGATTCTTGAGGCACAACAAGAAGCCTTAAAGGAGGAGAATTTCGTGAAAGAGAATGTAGCCAAAGTAGCTAAGAAGTTTGAAGTTCGAGCTGATGGAACTAGATACTTTGTGGGACGTCTTTGGGTTCCGAAGCTTGGAGGTCTTCGACAGTTGATTTTAGATGAGGCTCATAAGTCTAGATACTCTATTCATCCTGGTTCAGGGAAGATGTATCAGGATCTTAAGGAGCTGTATTGGTGGTATAATTTGAAGGGTGACATAGCTAAGTATATGTCTAAGTGTTTGACCTGTTCTAAGGTCAAAGCTGAACATCAAAAACCGTCCGGATTGTTGGTACAACCAGAAATTCCCGAGTGGAAGTGGGAAGGTATCACTATAGATTTTATCACTAAGTTACCAAGAGTTTCGGGTGGTTATGATGCGATTTGGGTGATTGTAGATCGACTCACTAAGTCGGCTCACTTTTTGCCGATTAGGGAAACCGATTCCATGGAGAAACTCACCCGTTTGTATTTGAAAGAGATTGTTTCGAGGCATGGTGTTCCCGTTTCTATTATTTCCGATAGAGATAGTCGATTTGTATCGAGATTTTGGCAATCGTTGCAAGAAGCCTTGGGCACTAGATTGGATATGAGCACCGCTTATCATCCTCAAACGGATGGTCAAAGTGAGAGGACCATTCAGACATTAGAAGATATGTTGCGAGCTTGTGTGATTGATTTTGGGAATGGGTGGGATAAGTATTTGCCGTTAGCTGAGTTTTCTTATAACAACAGTTATCACGCAAGTATTAAAGCCGCAACGTTTGAAGCTTTGTACGGTAGGAAATGTAGGTCTCCTATTTGTTGGAATGAGGTTGGGGATACTCAACTTACAGGTCCAGAGATTATTCACGAGACTACTGAGAAGATTGTGCAAATTAAAGAAAGGTTGAGAACTGCTAGAAGTCGGCAAAAGAGTTATGCCGACAAAGGAAGGAAAGATGTTGAATTTCAAGTTCGTGATCGTGTTATGTTAAAAGTTTCACCTTGGAAGGGTGTTATTCGTTTTGGTAAAAGAGGGAAGTTAAGTCCTCGTTTCGTGGGACCGTTTGAGATCATTGAAAGAGTTGAACCGGTGGCTTATCGTTTGAAGTTGCCACATGAACTCAGTGCTGTTCACGATGTTTTCCATATTTCGAACTTAAAGAAGTATTTGGCTGAATTTGATCAGACTATTCCTTTGGAGGAACTTCAAGTTGACAAGCAATTGCATTTTATTGAGGAGCCAGTTGAGATCATGGACCGAGAGGTTAAGACTCTTAAACAGAGCAGAATTCCTATTGTTCGGGTCTGATGGAACGCTAGACGCGGTCCCGAGTTCACTTGGGAGCGTGAAGACCAAATGAAGCAGAAGTACCCGCATTTGTTCTCAGATGCCGAGTCAACCCCTGCGCCTGCTTAAATTTCGGGACGAAATTTTCGTAACGGGGAGGTACTGTCACGACCCTACTTTTTCCGTTATCTTTTTCCGTTAATTATTTAACGACCGTTAACTGTTAGTGTGCCACGTCATTTCTATGACCTATATTATTATTTTTGTAATAATATATATATAATAATTATTATGTGTTATATGAATGTATGTATTCATATTTTAATTTATACGTTTCTACTTCTCGCGGATTTCTATCCGGCCAATCTTTTCGGTTTTAAAACCAACGGTCGAGCTTTCGGGATTTTTAAATCCTAAATATTTTAAATATGATATTTTATGATCATAATATTAATAGGTGTATTTATATTTATTTTTCGTCGCGCGTTTGTTATCTTTCCGGATTTTTAATCGCGTAAGCGTGTTTTCGCGTTTCGGGCTTCGTTCGGGATTTCGGGCCACAAGGAAATTAGTATTTAACAAATTTGGGCCATGGGGCCCACCCCATGACCCCATTCGGCCGAGACCACCAAGGGGAGGGAGTAAAACTCCCTTATTTTCTCACTTTGTGTTTTAATTTCTAATTTATCAATTTCCCTAAAACCTAATTTTATTTTTGGTGCTCTCTTCCTCCCTCTCCCTCTCTTGCCGTCGCCAACACCAACTGTGACAACCCGAAAATTTCCAACCAAATTTAAACTTTAATCTTTATATGATTCCGACACGATAAGCAATATTTGTTAAGTTAAATTTCAAGAATTTTAAACTATGTTCATACATTCATTCAACCTCGACCAAGTTCCAACGATTCACGAACCATTAAACGAATATGATTATATATGTATATGTGTATATATATTATAACTTGAAACGTAAACAAAATATTAGATTAAATACTTTATATGATTGTATCTGTTTCAAAATGTTTATCAATGGAATTAGAAGATAAAATCAAATGATTGAATTATCAGATATATTAAATTATGATTACAAGTCTCTATTGAAAGGCCCACGTTGATTTGAGAAATCTTTTCATTTTAACAATATTCGGAAAATGGTAAAGCGATTTATAAATATGAACAATTTGTCAATCATTGAGAACTAGACAAAGGATAGTGGAAGATTGAATCTCATAAAGACTCGATTGATCTATTTAGTTTCAAACGTACAAAAACGTTTTCAGTTTAAAAAGAACTTTATTATTAAAACGTATATAACTTTTATAAATATCTAGAACCACTTTTGACAACTCATTACTTAACTAGTATGATAAAGATAACGATATTTATATTTTATTTTATTAAATATATATAACGATTTAAATTAATATTATATATATTTATACGCGTATTATACGTACATAGTTTTATACTTTTACTATACTTAAACTTTACCTTTACTTTATTTTTACTTTACTTTAACTTTAATAATTCATACTTTAATAATTCAATTTAATAATTCATACTTTAATAATTCACTTTAATAATTCACTTTAATAATTAATACTTTAATAATTCACTTTAATAATTCATACTTTAATAATTCACTTTAATAATTCAAAAATCTATTATAAATAGAATTCAATAGGTTTCATTATTTCATAGAAACTTGAAAATAGTTTTCTCTAAACTCTCTCAATCGATTTACATATATATATTTACTCCGTATTATCTCAAGATATTATTAGTATACATAAAATATTACGACGGAGTGCTGTCCGAGTGATTTCGAAGTTGTTTTTTAGAGTGGGATAGGATTAAGGAAATTATGGGTTATAGCTATGGAGGTGATTGAGTATGGTTCATGGGTATGCTCGTGAGGTCAATATAGTGTTTATCATCTCCGTTGCGTTTACGTACCTTTCCTGCAATATTGAATCTCAATATTGATATGTGAGTACTCATAATTTAATTTTTACATACTAATAGTGTATCCCTGACTAGTGCTCGAGTATATAGGATTATGCATGCTTGTACTTTTGATATTGTCATTAGATAGGTTATGTTGATTCCTGAATTAGTTACATATACGATTGAGATAAGGTATAAGATATGCATGTCATTGGAAAGCTAGCGAAAAATAGTTGAATTTTGGTTTAAGAATCACTTGAATCCAAGTAACGGTTAGAAAGTTATGAAATAAACAAATTGCATAATTAATTTCGTAATTAAAATTGCTGATGATAATTAGTGAACTAATTTTATGGGTTATAAAAAGTGGTTATTTGGATTCTACTCGTCCAGTAGATGAATTTTCATATAAAGCACGTCTCGTTTCGTTGAACGGTTGTCAAGTTATGGACAAAAGAAGTTTTGCAAATTTGGATGAAATGTCGAAACGGGAACTGAAATTCTCGCTGATCAGCGTTGTTTCATATATAAAAAAAATACCACTGAATTCCTTACTGTAAGGTCTAACAAACGACTCTGGCTGTTTGTCAATTCGAGTCTCGGCGATTTTTCTAAAAATCATCAAAGTTGACGGTTTGGTCACATTTTAAAATTCTAAAAAGAGCTGAAACTTTTTTATTTAAAAATGTCAGTTTTGTATCAGTTGTCATGGTCGGCCTGATATGTGTTTACTCTTGCCAAAAATCAAGTTATATCTTTGTGGTAACGAGAATTTGCAGGCTTTGACCGTTTGTCAATACGAGTTTTGAGGAATTTTCTAAAAATCTCCAAAGTAGGCTACTCGGTCACTTTTGTAAATTTATTAAAGCTAAAAAAATTAACTTTGAAACGCCGAAAACGCGTTGGCAACTGCGAGTTGTCTAGGTTTAGTTTACTTCTGTAATATTTATGCTTAATCTTTTTGGTAATGTGTAACTTTTATCTTTGGCCGTTTATCAATCGGAGTTCCGATAATTTTTCTAAAAATAGCTAAAGTGGCCCGTTTAGTCATGTTTGACCGAAAATCATTTTTATATAAGTTATTATATATTTGCATGCGACCTCATTTTTACTTTGACCTTTGACTTTTGACTTTAACCTTTGACTTTTGACTTTGAACTTTGACTTTTCCTGTTAACTTTTCAGTTAACTTTTTGTGTTGATTTTCTCTAAAAAAAAAAAAAAAACCTAAAATACTATTTTATGATTATGAAACCATTTGTGTTACGTTGTTTCACACGTCACCTTTTACTAGAATCTTAATTGAGCATAAGTAATATAACATGTTACTATACTGTAGAGTCAGACTCGAGCTATAGGATAGGATTACACTATGACCTGACCTAAATTGCTATACAAATATTGACCAACATATAAATATATATAATTAATATAGGTTCGTGAATCCGAGGCCAACCTTGCACTTGTTCAATGACGTTATATGTATTTTTACTACGAAATACAGTATGGTGAGTTTCATTTGCCTTTTTACCCTTTATATTTTTGGGACTGAGAATACATGCGCTTTTATAAATGTTTGACGAAATAGACACAAGTAATTGAAACTACATTCTATGGTTGAATTATCGAAATCTAATATGCCCCTTTTTATTAAAGTCTGGTAATCTAAGAATTAGGGAACAGACACCCTAATTGACGCGAATCCTAAAGATAGATCTATTGGGCCTAACAAACCCCATCCAAAGTACCGGATGCTTTAGTACTTCGAAATTTATATCATGTCCGAAGGAGGATCCCGGAATGATAGGGGATATTCTTATATGCATATTGTTAATGTCGGTTACCAGGTGTTCACCATATGAATGATTATTTTTGTCTCTATGCATGGGACGTATATTTATGAGAACTGGAAATGAAATTCTCGTGGTCTATTAAAATGATGGAAATAAATGATTATGATAAACTAATGAACTCACCAACCTTTTGGTTGACACTTTAAAGCATGTTTATTCTCAAGTGATAAAGAAATCTTCCGCTGTGCATTTGCTCATTTTAAAGATATTACTTGGAGTCTTTCATAGCATATTTCGAAGAACGTTGCATTCGAGTCATTGAGTTCATCAAAGATTATTATTAAATCAATTTATAGTTGGATAGTGGATATTATGAAATGGTATGCATGCCTGTCAATTTTCGATGTAAAGAAAGATTGTCTTTTAAAAACGAATGCAATGTTTGTAAAATGTATCATATAGAGGTCAAATACCTCGCAATGTAATCAACTATTGTGAATCGTTTATAATGTATATAAACGGGTCCTTTCACAAACCATCACCACCATCTTCATCAAAATTATTGCTTGGATCAAGAAACAATTAACACCAACGCGTTCTACACGATCTCCTCTACACATCTATATTCTTTGATTCTCGATTAGGGTATAAACCCTAACCCTAGAACTTTTAATTTCTATTCATATTTCTGTATTTTGTGTTTATATTATTAGTATGATGTTTATTAGTTGTTGTAATGTTGTTTGGTTGCGTAGAATTACTCGTTTGCATATGTTTTCGGTTTGTAAAATTTGGACAGCAGTTTGATTCGTGTTTTCTGACTTTGTAACTGATATAAATGTTAAAATAAAGTATATAAATGAGTTCCTCTCATCAAGACATTAATTTTAGACTCCGGATTCATGTCGTTTCGATTCTCGGAGCCCTAGATATGCTTAATTTGGTTTTTGTTAAAGATTGAAAGGTGTTCTTGGCATGAACAAGGTTGGGTCCGACTTTGTGACCATCCTTGGTGTCTTTAGGGTGTGTCATTTGGTTAGGACTGATGGTGAGACGAATTTTCATGTTCGGGTCACCTAAATCCGAGCCACGGTTCACCCGTTGTGCCTAAATTACTGTTTTGAGTAAATTGATTTTCCTAAGTGTGGTCATGGCTGATATCCACGACCTAGGGACTGTTCTTGGAGTGTTCTTGAGTTCATAATTGTGTTGGGTGGTTTGAGTAGGCGGAAATGCATATGTGGCTCGCCCGAAACCGACACCCGGGGCTCAAGATACGACCCGATGAACTTTTAAACTTAAAACTTATGGTTAATGATTAAACTTATGTTAAATTTAATGGATTTCATTATTAATTAATTACTTATGATAAAAGAAGTAATTATTATTATTTAAAACTTATGATATAAATATTTATTATATCATTTAATTATTAATTATGATTTAATTAACATTTTAATTAAACTTATGATTAATAATACTTTTATTATTAAAGGAAAATACTTATGATAAGTATTAAATTTGTTTTTGAGAAATTATTAAAAGACTTATAATAAAGATTAAATAATTATTTAATTATTATAAGACTTAATTATTATTTAATTATGATTTAATTATTAAATACTTATGATTTAATAATTTTAATTAGAAACTTATGATATGATTAATAATTCATTATTAATTAAAAATACTTATGATATAATTTAAAAATTATTATTATTAATAATACTTATATTATGATTAGTATTTAATTAATTTATTTAAATACTTATGTCGTACTAATTATAACATTTCAACTTATATTAACTTTAATAATTCATTTTATTTAATTAAACTTATGTTAAGACATTATTATACACTTTTGACTTTAAATAACATTATAACCTATGTTATTATTATAACTTACACTTTTAAAATTAATGTTGACTATGTTTGACCAAGGTTGACTTTTGAGTTGACTTTCGGTTGACTTTGACTTTCAGTTGACTTCTGTTGACTTTCTGAATAAGGAAACTTTCCTAACTTCAAAACTTTCCAAAAATAGAAACTTTCCAAAAATAGAAACTTTCCAAAAATAGAAACTTTCCAAAAATAGAAACTTTCCAAAAATAGAAACTTTCCAAAAATAGAAACTTTCTAAAAATAGAAAGCGTGTGTCCTTATGTTGTTCCAATCAAACCGATGCTTTCTGAGTAATGTTCTATGTCTACTTGCAACATGTACAATAGCTATCATACTAAGACTTGACCTAAGTTAGTTATTTATTTCGACCTGCTTTATTTATAGGTCGGCGTTGTGATCTTTCTTGATCACTTTACTTTACTTGCTGTTCGCTTGTTTGTGAGATTTCTTCAGTTGCTATTTAAGGTGAGTTATAGTCCCGTTTTTACATACTTTTCAAAGTATACTTTTTTTTGGGATGTGATTACATGCATATTTTTATTTACGGTTAGACACAAGTAACAGTTAAATTTAATTATTCATTGTGAGTTGGACAAAAATATTCCCTAGTCTGGTAACTGTAATCATTGGTTTCTACCGGTGAACACGAATCCTACGGATAGATCTATCGGGTTTGACAACCCCATTTCGAGCTAGTCGCGCTAGCAATTTATAATCGGGATGTTTAGTACTTCGTAATTTATTGTAGATACACTGTCCAAGTGTATATTTTTATTGTGTTTGGCAAGGGTAAATAAAGGGTTAAGTGGTTACCAGGTGGCTCATTGATAATGGAATAATGTTTAATGTTTTCTAACATTTTTAAATCTTGTGGTCTAAAGTTTACTTATTTATTTAAACCTATAATTCACTCAACCTTTGTGTTGACAGTTTACTTGCATGTTTTCACAGGTACTTGAGTTATTTGATGCTTCCGCTGTCGTTAGAAGAGTCTGCATGCATTTAGGCAGATTTTATGAAACTATTTATGAAACTTAAGTTTGCATTCTATTTTGGATAATTTAAATTGTGGGTTTGTACTCGTACAATACACAGCTTTTAGATGTATGTACTATTGGTATATACATTCCAATGATCAGCTCTTAGCAGCCCATATGAGTCACCTAACACATGTGGGAACCATCATTTGGCAACTAGCATGAAATATCTCATAAAATTACAAAAATATGAGTAATCATTCATGACTTATTTACATGAAAACAAAATTACATATCCTTTATATCTAATCCATACACCAACGACCAAAAACACCTATAAACACTTTCATTCTTCAATTTTCTTCATCTAATTGATCTCTCTCAAGTTATATCTTCAAGTTCTAAGTGTTCTTCATAAATTCCAAAAGTTCTAGTTTCATAAAATCAAGAATACTTTCAAGTTTGCTAGCTCACTTCCAATCTTGTAAGGTGATCATCCAACCTCAAGAAATCTTTGTTTCTTACAGTAGGTTATCATTCTAATACAAGGTAATAATCATATTCAAACTTTGGTTCAATTTCTATAACTATAACAATCTTATTTCAAGTGATGATCTTACTTGAACTTGTTTTCGTGTCATGATTCTGCTTCAAGAACTTCGAGCCATCCAAGGATCCATTGAAGCTAGATCCATTTTTCTCTTTTCCAGTAGGTTTATCCAAGGAAATTAAGGTAGTAATGATGTTCATAACATCATTCGATTCATACATATAAAGCTATCTTATTCGAAGGTTTAAACTTGTAATCACTAGAACATAGTTTAGTTAATTCTAAACTTGTTCGCAAACAAAAGTTAATCCTTCTAACTTGACTTTTAAAATCAACTAAACACATGTTCTATATCTATATGATATGCTAACTTAATGATTTAAAACCTGGAAACACGAAAAACACCGTAAAACCGGATTTACGCCGTCGTAGTAACACCGCGGGCTGTTTTGGGTTAGTTAATTAAAAACTATGATAAACTTTGATTTAAAAGTTGTTATTCTGAGAAAATGATTTTTATTATGAACATGAAACTATATCCAAAAATTATGGTTAAACTCAAAGTGGAAGTATGTTTTCTAAAATGGTCATCTAGACGTCGTTCTTTCGACTGAAATGACTACCTTTACAAAAACGACTTGTAACTTATTTTTCCGACTATAAACCTATACTTTTTCTGTTTATATTCATAAAATAGAGTTCAATATGAAATCATAGCAATTTGATTCACTCAAAACGGATTTAAAATGAAGAAGTTATGGGTAAAACAAGATTGGATAATTTTTCTCATTTTAGCTACGTGAAAATTGGTAACAAATCTATTCCAACCATAACTTAATCAACTTGTATTGTATATTATGTAATCTTGAGATACCATAGACACGTATACAATGTTTCGATCTATCATGTCGACACATCTATATATATTTCGGAACAACCATAGACACTCTATATGTGAATGTTGGAGTTAGCTATACAGGGTTGAGGTTGATTCCAAAATATATATAGTTTGAGTTGTGATCAATACTGAGATACGTATACACTGGGTCGTGGATTGATTCAAGATAATATTTATCGATTTATTTCGGTACATCTAACTGTGGACAACTAGTTATAGGTTACTAACGAGGACAGCTGACTTAATAAACTTAAAACATCAAAATATATTAAAAGTGTTGTAAATATATTTTGAACATACTTTAATATATATGTATATATTGTTATAGGTTCGTGAATCAACAGTGGCCAAGTCTTACTTCCCGACGAAGTAAAAATCTGTGAAAGTGAGTTATAGTCCCACTTTTAAAATCTAATATTTTTGGGATGAGAATACATGCAGGTTTTATAAATGATTTACAAAATAGACACAAGTACGTGAAACTACATTCTATGGTTGAATTATCAAAATCGAATATGCCCTTTTTTATTAAGTCTGGTAATCTAAGAATTAGGGAACAGACACCCTAATTGACGCGAATCCTAAAGATAGATCTATTGGGCCTAACAAACCCCATCCAAAGTACCGGATGCTTTAGTACTTCGAAATTTATATCATATCCGAAGGGTGTCCCGGAATGATGGGGATATTCTTATACATGCATCTTGTTATTGTCGGTTACCAGGTGTTCACCATATGAATGATTTTTATCTCTATGTATGGGATGTGTATTGAAATATGAAATCTTGTGGTCTATTGTTATGATTTGATATATATAGGTTAAACCTATAACTCACCAACATTTTTGTTGACGTTTAAAGCATGTTTATTCTCAGGTGAATATTAAGAGCTTCCGCTGTTGCATACTAAAATAAGGACAAGATTTGGAGTCCATGTTTGTATGATATTGTGTAAAAACTGCATTCAAGAAACTGATTTCGATGTAACATATTTGTATTGTAAACCATTATGTAATGGTCGTGTGTAAACAGGATATTTTAGATTATCATTATTTGATAATCTACGTAAAGCTTTTTAAACCTTTATTTATGAAATAAAGGTTATGGTTTGTTTTAAAAATGAATGCAGTCTTTGAAAAACGTCTCATATAGAGGTCAAAACCTCGCAACGAAATCAATTAATATGGAACGTTTTTAATCAATAAGAACGGGACATTTCAGTTGGTATCCGAGCGTTGGTCTTAGAGAACCAGAAAATTTGCATTAGTGTGTCTTATCGAGTTTGTTAGGATGCATTAGTGAGTCTGGACTTCGACCGTGTTTTCTTTAAAAATGATTGCTTAACATTTTTGTTGGAAACTATATATTTTTAACATATGAATATTATGTGATATATTAATCTCTTAACGTGTTTGATATTATGTGATAGATGTCTACCTCTAGAACAAGTCCCATTGACTCACCTAATAATAATGAAGAGTCAAATGTAAATTGGAATGATTTGTGGACTGATTCACAAGTTCCCGAAGAGGAACCGGAAGAAGAGTCGGAACCGGAAGAAGAATCGGAACCGGAAGAAGAATCGGAACCGGATGAAGAAATAGAACCGGTGGGGGAAATAATAAAACGGTTAAGTAAAAGAAAATCCTCAACCAACCGACCAAAGTTAATTATGGTCAATGGTGTTTCCGCCAAGGAAGCAAAATATTGGGAGGATTACCAATTCTCCGATGAATCGGATTCCGACGAGAATTCCGATGATGTTATAGAAATTACCCCAACTGAATTTAAAAAGGCAAAAGAAAATAATAAGGGAAAGGGCATAAAAATAGAGAAATTTAATTCCAACCCCGATGAACTTTATATGTATCGTCAACCCCCGAAGTCCTTAAGTTGTAACAATGACCCGGGAACCTCTAAACCACCAGGTTTTTCTAAACCAATGTGGACAACGACGGCTCGTATTAGGGGAACATCATATATCCCTAGAAACTTGGCAAAACGAACCAAAACCGAAGAAGAAGAAACGAGCGAGTCGGAATAAGATAGTTGTATTCGTGTGGTGTAATATATGTAATATAGTGTTCTTATGCTTTATGATATATGTAAAAATTGCTTGTATTAATAAGTATTTTTTTATGAAACTAACTCTTGTCTATTTTACAGTTTAAAAACACAAAATGGATAGACAACCCAATATTTTAAGAGACTTACCCGGAGACATGATTGATGAAATCTTGTCTAGAGTCGGCCAGAATTCTTCGGCACAACTATTTAAGGCGAGATCAGTTTGTAAGACATTCGAAGAACGTTCCAAGAATGTCTTGGTTTATAAGAGACTTTCGTTTGAAAGATGGGGGATATCACATTGGGAAACCCATAAGTTACGATGTGTTTACTTTGACGCATATATTGCGGGGAACCCAAATGCTATTTTACGCAACGGGTTAAGAAATTATTTTGACTCAATATATCCGAATATTGGACTTCGTGATTTAGAAAAAGCGGCTAACATGCAACATAAAGAAGCATGTTATGCTTACGGATTAGTAATGTTCGCTTCTCACCAAAGTGAGAACAAGAACATCGGGCTACAACTATTAAACAAAACGTTTCCATAAGTGACGGAGTCGGTAATTGGGGTAAGAAATGAGGTTTTTAGATTATTACGGGACTGTTGGACATTACGTAACCCTCGTCCCTTTGATGACATTACAACACGCTGTCTTATCAACGGCCATAACGGTTATGTTGCACAAGACCAAGGATGGGAAGTAGTCCTAGTAAAACCAGAATGCATGACTTGTTTCTGGACGTATGAATTACGTGTCTTTATTGCCTTTGCCGAACGACTTGTGTACTAGCTAGAATTGTCTTCACAACTATCTTGTATCAAAGTTATTGTGTGCTATATTTCATGCTTTATGTAAAATAAGCGGTATTGTAAGTTTGTAAAATATTGTATAAAAGTTTGAACGCGAAATATTATTACAATCAGTTTTTCATATAGAATTGTAGTAGTTGAATTGTATATTAGCTACTAAGTATGAACTTAACGGGTAGGTACTACCCGAATTTAAACTTATAAAACGCTAATATGAAGAAAAAGCTTTTATAAATGAGTTCATATTATGCTACGAAATACTATTAACTACTCTTAATATTCTGTATGATTAACTTGTTCCATTTAACTATTTTGAAGGAAATGGCACCGACTACTCGACACACCGTGAATATGAATGAAGAGGAATTCCGTACTTTTCTAGCTTCAAACATAGCCGCAGTACAGGCTGCGCTACATACCAACAATAACCTTGGATCTAGCAGTACAGGAAATCGTGTAGGATGCACCTACAAAGAATTCACTGCCTGCAAACCTTTGGAATTTGATGGAACCGAAGGACCGATTGGATTGAAACGGTGGACCGAGAAGGTTGAATCGGTGTTTGCCATAAGTAAGTGTACTGAAGAGGACAAAGTGAAGTACGCTACGCATACCTTCACAGGTTCTGCGTTAACATGGTGGAATACCTATCTAGAGCAAGTGGGACAAGATGATGCGTACGCACTACCGTGGTCAGCATTCAAGCACTTGATGAACGAGAAGTACCGTCCCAGAACCGAGGTCAATAAGCTCAAGACAGAACTTAGAGGGTTACGAACCCAAGGATTTGATATTACCACGTACGAAAGACGATTCACAGAATTGTGCCTATTGTGTCCGGGAGCATTCGAAGATGAGGAAGAGAAGATCGACGCGTTTGTGAAAGGATTACCGGAAAGAATCCAAGAAGATATAAGTTCACACGAGCCCGCCTCCATACAACAGGCATGTAGAATGGCTCACAAACTAGTGAACCAGATTGAAGAAAGAATTAAAGAACAGACTGCTGAAGAGGCCAATGTGAAGCAAGTCAAAAGAAAGTGGGAGGAAAACGGTGATAAGAATCACCAATACAACAACAACAGTAATTACAACAATAATCGCAACAATTATCCCAACAATCGCAACATCAATCGCAACTACAACAAACGGCCCAACAACAACAACAACAACAACAACAACAACAACAGCAACTACAACAATCATCCCAACAACAATAATAACCGCAACAACAACAACAATCAGAAGCAGCTATGCCAAAGGTGTGAAAAGAATCACTCGGGGTTCTGCACCAAATTTTGCAACAAGTGTAAAAGAAATGGTCATAGCGCGGCGAAGTGTGAGGTCTACGGACCAGGGGCTAATAGAACGAAAGGAACAAATGGTGTCGGAACGAGTAATGGCGGAGCAAGTAGTGTCGGAGCAAGTTATGCCAATGTAGTTTGTTATAAATGTGGAAAACCAGGCCACATTATTAGAAATTGCCCGAACCAGGAGAACACGAATGGACAAGGCCGTGGAAGAGTTTTCAATATTAATGCGATAGAGGCACAGGAAGACCCGGAGCTTGTTACGGGTACGTTTCTTATTGACAATAAATCTGCTTACGTTTTATTTGATTCGGGTGCGGATAGAAGCTATATGAGTAGAGATTTTTGTGCTAAATTAAGTTGTCCATTGACGCCTTTGGATAGTAAATTTTTACTCGAATTAGCAAATGGTAAATTAATTTCAGCAGATAATATATGTCGGAATCGAGAAATTAAACTGGTTAGCGAAACATTTAAGATTGATTTGATACCAGTAGAGTTAGGGAGTTTTTGATGTGATAATCAGTATGGACTGGTTGAAAGAAGTGAAAGCGGAGATCGTTTGTTACAAAAATGCAATTCGCATTATACGAGAAAAAGGAAAACCTTTAATGGTGTACGGAGAAAAGGGCAACACGAAGCTACATCTTATTAGTAATTTGAAGGCACAAAAACTAATAAGAAAAGGTTGCTATGCTGTTCTAGCACACGTCGATAAAGTACAAACTGAAGAAAAGAGCATCAATGATGTTCCCATTGCAAAAGAATTTCCCGATGTGTTTCCGAAAGAATTACCGGGATTACCCCCACATCGATCCGTTGAATTTCAAATAGATCTTGTACCAGGAGCTGCACCAATAGCTCGTGCTCCTTACAGACTCGCACCCAGCGAGATGAAAGAACTGCAAAGCCAATTACAAGAACTTTTAGAGCGTGGTTTCATTCGACCAAGCACATCACCGTGGGGAGCTCCTGTTTTGTTTGTCAAGAAGAAAGATGGTACATTCAGGTTGTGTATCGACTACCGAGAGTTGAACAAACTTACCATCAAGAACCGCTACCCACTACCGAGAATCGACGACTTATTTGATCAACTACAAGGCTCGTCTGTTTATTCAAAGATTGACTTACGTTCCGGGTATCATCAAATGCGGGTGAAAGAAGATGATATTTCAAAGACTGCTTTCAGAACACGTTACGGTCATTACGAGTTTATGGTCATGCCGTTTGGTTTAACTAATGCACCAGCTGTGTTCATGGACCTTATGAACCGAGTGTGTGGACCATACCTTGACAAGTTTGTCATTGTTTTCATTGATGACATACTTATTTACTCAAAGAATGACCAAGAACACGGTGAACATTTGAGAAAGGTGTTAGAAGTATTGAGGAAGGAAGAATTGTACGCTAAGTTTTCAAAGTGTGCATTTTGGTTGGAAGAAGTTCAATTCCTCGGTCACATAGTGAACAAAGAAGGTATTAAGGTGGATCCGGCAAAGATAGAAACTGTTGAAAAGTGGGAAACCCCGAAAACTCCGAAACACATACGCCAGTTTTTAGGACTAGCTGGTTACTACAGAAGGTTCATCCAAGACTTTTCCAGAATAGCAAAACCCTTGACTGCATTAACGCATAAAGGGAAGAAATTTGAATGGAATGATGAACAAGAGAAAGCGTTTCAGTTATTGAAGAAAAAGCTAGCTACGGCACCTATATTGTCATTGCCTGAAGGGAATGATGATTTTGTGATTTATTGTGATGCATCAAAGCAAGGTCTCGGTTGTGTATTAATGCAACGAACGAAGGTGATTGCTTATGCGTCTAGACAATTGAAGATTCACGAACAAAATTATACGACGCATGATTTGGAATTAGGCGCGGTTGTTTTTGCATTAAAGACTTGGAGGCACTACTTATATGGGGTCAAAAGTATTATATATACCGACCACAAAAGTCTTCAACACATATTTAATCAGAAACAACTGAATATGAGGCAGCGTAGGTGGATTGAATTATTGAATGATTACGACTTTGAGATTCGTTACCACCCGGGGAAGGCAAATGTGGTAGCCGATGCCTTGAGCAGGAAGGACAGAGAACCCATTCGAGTAAAATCTATAAATATAATGATTCATAATAACATTACTACTCAAATAAAGGAGGCGCAACAAGGAGTTTTAAAAGAGGGAAATTTAAAGGATGAAATACCCAAAGGATCGGAGAAGCATCTTAATATTCGGGAAGACGGAACCCGGTATAGGGCTGAAAGGATTTGGGTACCAAAATTTGGAGATATGAGAGAAATGGTACTTAGAGAAGCTCATAAAACCAGATACTCAATACATCCTGGAACGGGGAAGATGTACAAGGATCTCAAGAAACATTTTTGGTGGCCGGGTATGAAAGCCGATGTTGCTAAATACGTAGGAGAATGTTTGACGTGTTCTAAGGTCAAAGCTGAGCATCAGAAACCATCAGGTCTACTTCAACAACCCGAAATCCCGGAATGGAAATGGGAAAACATTACCATGGATTTCATCACTAAATTGCCAAGGACTGCAAGTGGTTTTGATACTATTTGGGTAATAGTTGATCGTCTCACCAAATCAGCACACTTTCTACCAATAAGAGAAGATAACAAGATGGAGAAGTTAGCACGACTGTATTTGAAGGAAGTCGTCTCCAGACATGGAATACCAATCTCTATTATCTCTAATAGGGATGGTAGATTTATTTCAAGATTCTGGCAGACATTACAGCAAGCATTAGGAACTCGTCTAGACATGAGTACTGCCTATCATCCACAAACTGATGGGCAGAGCGAAAGGACGATACAAACGCTTGAAGACATGCTACGAGCATGTGTTATTGATTTCGAAAACAGTTGGGATCGACATCTACCGTTAGCAGAATTTTCCTACAACAACAGCTACCATTCAAGCATTGAGATGGCGCCGTTTGAAGCACTTTATGGTAGAAAGTGCAGGTCTCCGATTTGTTGGAGTGAAGTGGGGGATAGACAGATTACGGGTCCGGAGATTATACAAGAAACTACCGAGAAGATCATCCAAATTCAACAACGGTTGAAAACCGCCCAAAGTCGACAAAAGAGCTACGCTGACATTAAAAGAAAAGATATAGAATTTGAAATTGGAGAGATGGTCATGCTTAAAGTTGCACCTTGGAAAGGCGTTGTTCGATTTGGTAAACGAGGGAAATTAAATCCAAGGTATATTGGACCATTCAAGATTATTGATCGTGTCGGACCAGTAGCTTACCGACTAGAGTTACCTCAACAACTCGCGGCTGTACATAACACTTTCCACGTCTCGAATTTAAAGAAATGTTTTGCTAAAGAAGATCTCACTATTCCGTTAGATGAAATCCAAATCAACGAAAAACTTCAATTCATCGAAGAACCCGTCGAAATAATGGATCGTGAGGTTAAAAGACTTAAGCAAAACAAGATACCAATTGTTAAGGTTCGATGGAATGCTCGTAGAGGACCCGAGTTCACCTGGGAGCGTGAAGATCAGATGAAGAAGAAATACCCGCATCTATTTCCAGAAGATTCGTTAACACCTTCAACAGCTTAAAATTTCGGGACGAAATTTATTTAACGGGTAGGTACTGTAGTGACCCGAACTTTTCCATGTTTATATATATTAATTGAGATTGATATTTACATGATTAAATGTTTCCAACATGTTAAGCAATCAAACTTGTTAAGACTTGATTAATTGAAATATGTTTCATATAGACAATTGACCACCCAAGTTGATCGGTGATTCACGAACGTTAAAACTTGTAATAACTATATGATGACATATATATGGATATATATATATAGTTAACATGATACTATGATAATAAAACATATCATAAAGTATATTAACAATGAACTACATATGTAAAAACAAGACTACTAACTTAATGATTTTTAAACGAGACATATATGTAACGATTATCGTTGTAAAGACATTTAATGTATATATATCATATTAAAAGATATTCATACATGATAATATCATGATAATATAATAATTTAAAATCTCATTTGATATTATAAACATTGAGTTAACAACATTTAACAAGATCGTTAACCTAAAGGTTTCAAAACAACACTTACATGTAACGACTAACGATGACTTAACGACTCAGTTAAAATGTATATACATGTAGTGTTTTAATATGTATTTATACACTTTTGAAAGACTTCAATACACTTATCAAAATACTTCTACTTAACAAAAATGCTTACAATTACATCCTCGTTCAGTTTCATCAACAATTCTACTCGTATGCACCCGTATTCGTACTCGTACAATACACAGCTTTTAGATGTATGTACTATTGGTATATACATTCCAATGATCAGCTCTTAGCAGCCCATATGAGTCACCTAACACATGTGGGAACCATCATTTGGCAACTAGCATGAAATATCTCATAAAATTACAAAAATATGAGTAATCATTCATGACTTATTTACATGAAAACAAAATTACATATCCTTTATATCTAATCCATACACCAACGACCAAAAACACCTATAAACACTTTCATTCTTCAATTTTCTTCATCTAATTGATCTCTCTCAAGTTATATCTTCAAGTTCTAAGTGTTCTTCATAAATTCCAAAAGTTCTAGTTTCATAAAATCAAGAATACTTTCAAGTTTGCTAGCTCACTTCCAATCTTGTAAGGTGATCATCCAACCTCAAGAAATCTTTGTTTCTTACAGTAGGTTATCATTCTAATACAAGGTAATAATCATATTCAAACTTTGGTTCAATTTCTATAACTATAACAATCTTATTTCAAGTGATGATCTTACTTGAACTTGTTTTCGTGTCATGATTCTGCTTCAAGAACTTCGAGCCATCCAAGGATCCATTGAAGCTAGATCCATTTTTCTCTTTTCCAGTAGGTTTATCCAAGGAAATTAAGGTAGTAATGATGTTCATAACATCATTCGATTCATACATATAAAGCTATCTTATTCGAAGGTTTAAACTTGTAATCACTAGAACATAGTTTAGTTAATTCTAAACTTGTTCGCAAACAAAAGTTAATCCTTCTAACTTGACTTTTAAAATCAACTAAACACATGTTCTATATCTATATGATATGCTAACTTAATGATTTAAAACCTGGAAACACGAAAAACACCGTAAAACCGGATTTACGCCGTCGTAGTAACACCGCGGGCTGTTTTGGGTTAGTTAATTAAAAACTATGATAAACTTTGATTTAAAAGTTGTTATTCTGAGAAAATGATTTTTATTATGAACATGAAACTATATCCAAAAATTATGGTTAAACTCAAAGTGGAAGTATGTTTTCTAAAATGGTCATCTAGACGTCGTTCTTTCGACTGAAATGACTACCTTTACAAAAACGACTTGTAACTTATTTTTCCGACTATAAACCTATACTTTTTCTGTTTATATTCATAAAATAGAGTTCAATATGAAATCATAGCAATTTGATTCACTCAAAACGGATTTAAAATGAAGAAGTTATGGGTAAAACAAGATTGGATAATTTTTCTCATTTTAGCTACGTGAAAATTGGTAACAAATCTATTCCAACCATAACTTAATCAACTTGTATTGTATATTATGTAATCTTGAGATACCATAGACACGTATACAATGTTTCGACCTATCATGTCGACACATCTATATATATTTCGGAACAACCATAGACACTCTATATGTGAATGTTGGAGTTAGCTATACAGGGTTGAGGTTGATTCCAAAATATATATAGTTTGAGTTGTGATCAATACTGAGATACGTATACACTGGGTCGTGGATTGATTCAAGATAATATTTATCAATTTATTTCGGTACATCTAACTGTGGACAACTAGTTATAGGTTACTAACGAGGACAGCTGACTTAATAAACTTAAAACATCAAAATATATTAAAAGTGTTGTAAATATATTTTGAACATACTTTAATATATATGTATATATTGTTATAGGTTCGTGAATCAACAGTGGCCAAGTCTTACTTCCCGACGAAGTAAAAATCTGTGAAAGTGAGTTATAGTCCCACTTTTAAAATCTAATATTTTTGGGATGAGAATACATGCAGGTTTTATAAATGATTTACAAAATAGACACAAGTACGTGAAACTACATTCTATGGTTGAATTATCAAAATCGAATATGCCCTTTTTTATTAAGTCTGGTAATCTAAGAATTAGGGAACAGACACCCTAATTGACGCGAATCCTAAAGATAGATCTATTGGGCCTAACAAACCCCATCCAAAGTACCGGATGCTTTAGTACTTCGAAATTTATATCATATCCGAAGGGTGTCCCGGAATGATGGGGATATTCTTATACATGCATCTTGTTATTGTCGGTTACCAGGTGTTCACCATATGAATGATTTTTATCTCTATGTATGGGATGTGTATTGAAATATGAAATCTTGTGGTCTATTGTTATGATTTGATATATATAGGTTAAACCTATAACTCACCAACATTTTTGTTGACGTTTAAAGCATGTTTATTCTCAGGTGAATATTAAGAGCTTCCGCTGTTGCATACTAAAATAAGGACAAGATTTGGAGTCCATGTTTGTATGATATTGTGTAAAAACTGCATTCAAGAAACTGATTTCGATGTAACATATTTGTATTGTAAACCATTATGTAATGGTCGTGTGTAAACAGGATATTTTAGATTATCATTATTTGATAATCTACGTAAAGCTTTTTAAACCTTTATTTATGAAATAAAGGTTATGGTTTGTTTTAAAAATGAATGCAGTCTTTGAAAAACGTCTCATATAGAGGTCAAAACCTCGCAACGAAATCAATTAATATGGAACGTTTTTAATCAATAAGAACGGGACATTTCAGAGAATACATGCAGGTTTTATAAATGATTTACAAAATAGATACAAGTACGTGAAACTACATTCTATGGTTGAATTATCGAAATCGAATATGCTCCTTTTTATTAAGTCTGGTAATCTAAGAATTAGGGAACAGACACCCTAATTGACGCGAATCCTAAAGATAGATCTATTGGGCCTAACAAACCCCATCCAAAGTACCGGATGCTTTAGTACTTCGAAATTTATATCATATCCGAAGGGTGTCCCGGAATGATGGGGATAATCTTATATATGCATCTTGTTAATGTCGGTTACCAGGTGTTCACCATATGAATGATTTTTATCTCTATGTATGGGATGTGCATTGAAATATGAAATCTTGTGGTCTATTGTTACGATTTGATATATATAGGTTAAACCTACAACTCACCAACATTTTTGTTGACGTTTAAAGCATGTTTATTCTCAGGTGAATATTAAGAGCTTCCGCTGTTGCATACTAAAATAAGGACAAGATTTGGAGTCCATGTTTGTATGATATTGTGTAAAAACTGCATTCAAGAAACTGATTTCGATGTAACATATTTGTATTGTAAACCATTATGTAATGGTCGTGTGTAAACAGGATATTTTAGATTATCATTATTTGATAATCTACGTAAAGCTTTTTAAACCTTTATTTATGAAATAAACGTTATGGTTTGTTTTAAAAATGAATGCAGTCTTTAAAAAACGTCTCATATAGAGGTCAAAACCTCGCAACGAAATCAATTAATATGGAACGTTTTTAATCAATAAGAACGGGACATTTCAGTTGGTATCAGAGCGTTGGTCTTGGAGAACCAGAATTTTGCATTAGTGTGTCTTATCGAGTTTGTTAGGATGCATTAGTGAGTCTGGACTTCGACCGTGTTTACTTGAAAAATGATTGCTTAACAAATTTTGTTGGAAACTATATATTTTTAACATGTGAATATTATGTGATATATTAATCTCTTAACGCGTTTGATATTATGTGATTGATGTCTACCTCTAGAACAAGTCCCATTAACTCACCTAATAATAATGAAGAGTCAAATGTAAATTGGAATGATTCGTAGACTGATTCACAAGTTCCCGAAGAGGAACCGGGAGAAGAGTCGGAACCAGAAGAAGAATCGGAACCGGAAGAAGAATCGGAACCGGAAGAAGAATCGGAACCGGATGAAGAAATAGAACCGGTGGGGGAAATAATAAAACGGTTAAGTAAAAGAAAATCCTCAACCAACCCCCCAAGGTTAATTATGGTCAATGGTGTTTCCGCTAAGGAAGCAAAATATTGGGAGGATTACCAATTCTCCGATGAATCGGATTCTGACGAGAATTCCGATGATGTTATAGAAATTATCCCAACTGAATTTAAAAAGGAAAAAGAAAATAATAAGGGAAAGGGCATAAAAATAGAGAAATCTAATTCCAACCCCGATGAACTTTATATGTATCGTCAACTCCCGAAGTCCTTAAGTTGTAACAACGACCCGGGAACCTCTAAACCACCAGATTTTTCTAAACCAATGTGGAAAACGACGGCTCGTATTAGGGGAACATCATATATCCCTAGAAACTTGGCAAAACGAACCAAAACCGAAGAAGAAGAAACAAGCGAGTCGGAATAAGATAGTTGTATTCGTGTGGTGTAATATATGTAATATAGTGTGCTTATGCTTTATGATATATGTAAAAAAAATTGCTTGTATTAATAAGTATTTTTTTTATGAATCTAACTATTGTCTATTTTACAGTATAAAAACACAAAATGGATAGACAACCCAATATTTTAAGAGACCTACCCGGAGACATGATTGATGAAATCTTGTCTAGAGTCGGTCAGAATTCTTCGGCACAACTATTTAAGGCGAGATCAGTTTGTAAGACATTCGAAGAACGTTCCAAGAATGCCTTGGTTTATAAAAGGCTATCGTTCGAAAGATGGGGGATATCACATTGGGAAATCCATAAGTTACGATGTGTTTACTTTGACGCATATATTGCGGGGAACCCAAATGCTATTTTACGCAATGGGTTAAGAAATTATTTTGACTCAATATATCCGAATATTGGACTTCGTGATTTAGAAAAAGCGGCTAACATGCAACATAAAGAAGCATGTTATGCTTACATATTAGTAATGTTCGCTTCTCAAAAAAGTGAGAACAAGAACATCGGCCTACAACTATTAAACAAAACGTTCCCACAAGTGACGGAGTCGGTAATTGGGGTAAGAAATGAGGTTTTTAGATTGTTACGGGACTGTTGGACATTACGTAACCCTCGTCCCTTTGACGACGTTACAACACGCTGTCTTATCAACGGCCATAACGGTTATGTTCCACAAGACCAAGGATGGGAAGTAGTCCTAGTAAAACCAGAATGCATGACTTGTTTCTGGACGTATGAATTACGTGTCTTTATTGCCTTTGCTGAACGACTTGTGTACTAGCTAGAATTATCTTCACAACTATCTTGTATCAAAGTTATTGTGTGCTATATTTCATGCTTTATGTAAAATAAGCGGTATTGTAAGTTTGTAAAATATTGTATAAAAGTTTGAACGCGAAATATTATTATAATCAGTTTTTCATATAGAATTGTAGTAGTTGAATTGTATATTAGCTACTAAGTATGAACTTAACGGGTAGGTACTACCCGAATTTAAACTTATAAAACGCTAATATGAAGAAAAAGCTTTTATAAATGAGTTCATATTATGCTACGAAATACTATTAACTACTCTTAATATTCTGTATGATTAACTTGTTCCATTTGACTATTTTGAAGGAAATGGCACCGACTACTTGACACACCGTGAATATGAATGAAGAGGAATTCCGTACTTTTCTAGCTTCAAACATAGCCGCAGTACAGGCTGCGCTACATACCAACAATAACCTTGGATCTAGCAGTATAGGAAATCGTGTAGGATGCACCTACAAAGAATTCACTGCCTGCAAACCTTTGGAATTTGATGGAACCGAAGGACCGATCGGATTGAAACGGTGGACCGAGAAGGTCGAATCGGTGTTTACCATAAGTAAGTGTACTGAAGAGGACAAAGTAAAGTACGCTACGCATACCTTCACAGGTTCTGCGTTAACAAGGTGGAATACCTATCTATAGCAAGTGGGACAAGACGATGCGTACGCACTACCGTGGTCAGCATTCAAGCACTTGATGAATGAGAAGTACCGTCCCAGAATCGAGGTCAATAAGCTCAAGACAGAACTTAAGGGGTTACGAACCCAAGGATTTGATATTACCACGTACGAAAGACGATTCACAGAATTGTGCCTATTGTGTCCGGGAGCATTCGAAGATGAGGAAGAGAAGATCGACGCGTTTGTAAAAGGATTACCGGAAAGAATCCAAGAAGATATAAGTTCACACGAGCCCGCCTCCATACAACAGGCATGTAGAATGGCTCACAAACTAGTGAACCATATTGAAGAAAGAATTAAAGAACATACTGCTGAAGAGGCCAATGTGAAGCAAGTCAAAAGAAAGTGGGAGGAAAACGGTGATAAGAATCACCAATACAACAACAACAGCAATTACAACAATAATCGCAACAATTATCCCAACAGTCGCAACATCAATCGCAACTACAACAAACGGCCCAACAACAACAACAACAAAAACAACAACAACAGCAACTACAACAATCATCCCAACAACAATAATAACCGCAACAACAACAATAATCAGAAGCAGCTATGCCAAAGGTGTGAAAAGTATCACTCGGGGTTCTGCACCAAATTTTGCAACAAGTGTAAAAGAAATGGTCATAGCGCGGCGAAGTGTGAGGTCTACGGACCAGGGGTTAATAGAACGAAAGGAACAAATGGTGTCGGAACGAGTAATGGCGGAGCAAGTAGTGTCGGAGCAAGTTATGCCAATGTAGTTTGTTATAAATGTGGAAAACCGGGCCACATTATTAGAAATTGCTCGAACCAGGAGAACACGAATGGACAAGGCCGCGGAAGAGTTTTCAATATTAATGCGGCAGAGGCACAGGAAGACCCGGAGCTTGTTACGGGTACGTTTCTTATTGACAATAAATCTGCTTACGCTTTATTTGATTCGGGTGCGGATAGAAGCTATATAAGTAGAGATTTTTGTGCTAAATTAAGTTGTCCATTGACGCCTTTGGATAGTAAATTTTTACTCGAATTAGCAAATGGTAAATTAATTTTAGCAGATAATATATGTCGGAATCGAGAAATTAAACTGGTTAGCGAAACATTTAAGATTGACTTGATACCAGTAGAGTTAGGGAGTTTTGATGTGATAATCGGTATAGACTGGTTGAAAGAAGTGAAAGTAGAGATCGTTTGTTACAAAAATGCAATTCGCATTAAATGAGAAAAAGGAAAACCCTTAATGGTGTACGGAGAAAAGGGCAACACGAAGCTACATCTTATTAGTAATTTGAAGGCACAAAAACTAATAAGAAAAGGTTGCTATGCTGTTCTAGCACACGTCGAGAAAGTAGAAACTGAAGAAAAGAGCATCAATGATGTTCCCGTCGCAAAAGAATTTCCCGAAGTATTTCCGAAAGAATTACCGGGATTACCCCCACATCGATTCGTTGAATTTCAAATAGATCTTGTACCAGGAGCTGCACCAATAGCTCGTGCTCCTTACAGACTCGCACCCAGCGAGATGAAAGAACTGCAAAGCCAATTACAAGAACTTTTAGAGCATGGTTTCATTCGACCAAGCACATCACCGTGGGGAGCTCCTGCTTTGTTTGTCAAGAAGAAAGATGGTACATTCAGGTTGTGTATCGACTACCGAGAGTTGAACAAACTTACCATCAAGAACCGCTACCCACTACCGAGAATCGACGACTTATTTGATCAACTACAAGGCTCGTCTGTTTATTCAAAGATTGACTTACGTTCCGGGTATCATCAAATGCGGGTGAAAGAAGATGATATTCCAAAGACTGCTTTCAGAATACATTACGGTCATTACGAGTTTATGGTCATGCCATTTGGTTTAACTAATGCACCAGCTGTGTTCATGGACTTTATAAATCGAGTGTGTGGACCATACCTTGACAAGTTTGTCATTGTTTTCATTGATGACATACTTATTTACTCAAAGAATGACCAAGAACACGGTGAACATTTGAGAAAGGTGTTAGAAGTATTGAGGAAGGAAGAATTGTACGCTAAATTTTCAAAGTGTGCATTGTGGTTGGAAGAAGTTCAATTCCTCGGTCACATAGTGAACAAAAAAGGTATTAAGGTGGATCTGGCAAAGATAGAAACTGTTGAAAAGTGGGAAACCCCGAAAACTCCGAAACACATACGCCAGTTTTTAGGACTAGCTAGTTACTACAGAAGGTTCATCCAAGACTTTTCCAGAATAGCAAAACCCTTGACTGCATTAACGCATAAAGGGAAGAAATTTGAATGGAAGGATGAACAAGAGAAAGCGTTTCAGTTATTGAAGAAAAAGCTAACTACGGCACCTATATTGTCATTGCCTGAAGGGAATGATGATTTTGTGATTTATTGTGACGCATCAAAGCAAGGTCTCGGTTGTGTATTAATGCAACGAACGAAGGTGATTGCTTATGCGTCTAGACAATTGAAGATTCACTAGCAAAATTATACGACGCATGATTTGGAATTAGGCGCGGTTGTTTTTGCATTAAAGACTTGGAGGCACTACTTATATGGGGTCAAAAGTATTATATATACCGATCACAAAAGTCTTCAACACATATTTAATCAGAAACAACTGAATATGAGGCAGCGTAGGTGGATTGAATTGTTGAATGATTACGACTTTGAGATTCGTTACCACCCGGGGAAGGCAAATGTGGTAGCCGATGCCTTGAGCAGGAAGGACAGAGAACCCATTCGAGTAAAATCTATGAATATAATGATTCATAATAACCTTACTACACAAATAAAGGAGGCGCAACAAGGAGTTTTAAAAGAAGGAAATTTAAAGGATGAAATACCCAAAGGATCGGAGCAGCATCTTAATATTCGGGAAGACGGAACCCGGTATAGGGCTGAAAGGATTTGGGTACCAAAATTTGGAGATATGAGAGAAATGGTACTTAGAGAAGCTCATAAAACCAAATACTCAATACATCCTGGAACGGGGAAGATGTACAAGGATCTCAAGAAACATTTTTGGTGGCCGGGTATGAAAGCCGATGTTGCTAAATACGTAGGAGAATGTTTGACGTGTTCTAAGGTCAAAGCTGAGCATCAGAAACCATCAGGTCTACTTCAACAACCCGAAATCCCAGAATGGTTTTGATACTATTTGGGTAATAGTTGATCATCTCACCAAATCAGCACACTTCCTGCCAATAAGAGAAGATGACAAGATGGAGAAGTTAGCACGACTGTATTTGAAGGAAGTCATCTCCAGACATGGAATACCAATCTCTATTATCTCTGATAGGGATGGCAGATTTATTTCAAGATTCTGGCAGACATTACAGCAAGCATTAGGAACTCGTCTAGACATGAGTACTGCCTATCATCCACAAACTGATGGGAAGAGCAAAAGGATGATACAAACGCTTGAAGACATGCTACGAGCATGTGATATTGATTTCGGAAACAGTTGGGATCGACATCTACCGTTAGCAGAATTTTCCTACAACAACAGCTACCATTCAAGCATTGAGATGGCACCGTTTGAAGCACTTTATGGTAGAAAGTGCAGGTCTCCGATTTGTTGGAGTGAAGTGGGGGATAGACAGATTACGGGTCCGAAGATTATACAAGAAACTACCGAGAAGATCATCCAAATTCAACAACGGTTGAAAACCGCCCAGAGTCGACAAAAGAGCTACGCTGACATTAAAAGAAAAGATATAGAATTTGAAATTGGAGAGATGGTCATGCTTAAAGTTGCACCTTGGAAAGGCGTTGTTCGATTTGGTAAACGAGGGAAATTAAATCCAAGGTATATTGGACCATTCAAGATTATTGATCGTGTCGGACCAGTAGCTTACCGACTTGAGTTACCTCAACAACTCGCGGCTGTACATAACACTTTCCACGTCTCGAATTTGAAGAAATGTTTTGCTAAAGAAGATCTCACTATTCCATTAGATGAAATCTAAATCAACGAAAAACTCCAATTCATCGAAGAACCCGTCGAAATAATGGATCGTGAGGTTAAAAGACTTAAGCAAAACAAGATACCAATTGTTAAGGTTCGATGGAATGCTCGTAGAGGACCCGAGTTCACCTGGGAGCGTGAAGATCAGATGAAGAAGAAATACCCGCATCTATTTCCAGAAGATTCGTCAACACCTTCAACAGCTTAAAATTTCGGGACGAAATTTATTTAACGGGTAGGTACTGTAGTGACCCGAACTTTTCCATGTTTATATATATTAATTGAGATTGATATTTACATGATTAAATGTTTCCAACATGTTAAGCTATCAAACTTGTTAAGGCTTGATTAATTGAAATATGTTTCATATAGACAATTGACCACCCAAGTTGACCGGCGATTCACGAACGTTAAAACTTGTAAAAACGACATGACGATATATATATATATATATGGATATACATATGGTTAAAATGAGATTATGATAATTAATTATCTCCATAAGTATATTAACAATGAGTTATATACATATAAACAAGACTACTAACTTAAGGATTTCGAAACGAGACATATATGTAACGATTATCGTTGTAACGACATTTAAATGTATATATATCATATTAAGATATATTAATATATCATAATATCATGATAATATAATAATTTAACATCTCATTAGTTATAATAAACAATGGGTTAACAACATTAATTGAGATCGTTAACTTAAAGGTTTCAAAACAACACTTACATGTAACGACTAACGATGACTTAACGACTCAGTTAAAATGTATATACATGTAGTGTATTTAGATGTATTAAAATACTTTTGGAAGACTTCAAGACATATATCAAAACACTCATACTTAACGAAAATGGTTACAGTTACTTTCCCATTCTTTTCTTTCATCAAGAATTCTAGTCGTATTCTTACCCGTATTATACACAGCTTTAAAACGTACTTACTATGGGTATATACCAATAGGAACTAGCATGGGATTCCACTCTTGATTATGTCATGTATGACTAATCAATTTTAACTTCTACAATGAGCTAGTCAACTAACTAGAACTCCTTTTAACCCCACTCACCACTCACCAATTACCACTCATCATTCACTCCATTTCACTTCCAATTCTCTTTCTAATTCTCTCTCAACACACACACACTATTATGAACATAATTTTCCAGTAGTTAATCATCATCTTCATCAAAAATCACTTCAAGAATCAAGCTATAATCATCATAGGAAGAACACTTCAAGAACACTTCAAAAATCCCTTCAAGTTTACTAATTTACTTCCAAGCTTTCTAATCCATTCCAAGTAATCATCTAAGATCAAGAAACCTTTGTTATATATAGTAGGTTATCTTTCTTATTCAAGGTAATATTCATATTCAAACTTTGATTCAATTTCTATAACTATAAATTATCTTAATTCGAGTAAAAATGTTACTTGAACTTGTTTTTGTGTCATGATCCTACTTCAAGAACTTTCAAGCCATCCAAGATCCTTTGAAGCTAGATCATTTCTTGTCACTTCCAGTAGGTTTACCTACTAAACTTGAGGTAGTAATTATGTTCATAACATCATTCGATTCATATATATAAAACTATCTTATACGAAGGTTTAAACTCGTAATCACTAGAACATAGTTTAGTTAATTCTAAACTTGTTCGCAAACAAAAGTTAATCCTTCTAACTTGACTTTTAAAATTAACTAAACACATGTTCTATATCTATATGATATGATAACTTAATGATTTAAAACCTGGAAACACGAAAAACACCGTAAAACCGGATTTACGCCGTCGTAGTAACACCGCGGGCTGTTTTGGGTTAGTTAATTAAAAACTATGATAAACTTTGATTTAAAAGTTGTTATTCTGAGAAAATGATTTTTATTATGAACATGAAACTATATCCAAAAATTATGGTTAAACTCAAAGTGGAAGTATGTTTTCTAAAATGGTCATCTAGACGTCGTTCTTTCGACTGAAATGACTACCTTTACAAAAACGACTTGTAACTTATTTTTACGACTATAAACCTATACTTTTTATGTTTAGATTCATAAAATAGAGTTCAATATGAAACCATATCAATTTGATTCACTCAAAACGGATTTAAAATGAAGAAGTTATGGGTAAAACAAGATTGGATAATTTTTTTCATTTTAGCTACGTGAAAATTGGTAACAAATCTATTCCAACCATAACTTAATCAACTTGTATTGTATATTATGTAATCTTGAGATACCATAAACACGTATACAATGTTTCGACCTATCATGTCGACACATCTATATATATTTCGGAACAACCATAGACACTCTATATGTGAATGTTGGAGTTAGCTATACAGGGTTGAGGTTGATTCCAAAATATATATAGTTTGAGTTGTGATCAATACTGAGATACGTATACACTGGGTCATAGATTGATTCAAGATAATATTTATCGATTTATTTCTGTACATCTAACTGTGGACAACTAGTTGTAGGTTACTAACGAGGACAGCTGACTTAATAAACTTAAAACATCAAAATATATTAAAAGTCTTGTAAATATATTTTGAACATACTTTAATATATATTTATATATTGTTATAGGTTCGTGAATCAACAGTGGCCAAGTCTTACTTCTCGATGAAGTAAAAATCTGTGAAAGTGAGTTATAGTCCCACTTTTAAAATCTAATATTTTTGGGATGAGAATACATGCAGGTTTTATAAATGATTTACAAAATAGACACAAGTACGTGAAACTACATTCTATGGTTGAATTATCGAAATCGAATATGCCCTTTTTTATTAAGTCTGGTAATCTAAGAATTAGGGAACAGACACCCTAATTGACGCGAATCCTAAAGATAGATCTATTGGGCCTAACAAACCCCATCCAAAGTACTGGATGCTTTAGTACTTTGAAATTTATATCATATCCGAAGGGTGTCCCGGAATGATGGGGATATTCTTATATATGCATGTTGTAAATGTCGGTTACCAGGTGTTCACCATATGAATGATTTTTATCTCTATGTATGGGATGTGCATTGAAATATGAAATCTTGTGGTCTATTGTTACGATTTGATATATATAGGTTAAACCTATAACTCACCAACATTTTTTTTGACGTTTAAAGCATGTTTATTCTCAGGTGAATATTAAGAGCTTCCGCTGTTGCATACTAAAATAAGGACAAGATTTGGAGTCCATGTTTGTATGATATTGTGTAAAAACTGCATTCAAGAAACTGATTTCGATGTAACATATTTGTATTGTAAACCATTATGTAATGGTCGTGTGTAAACAGGATATTTTAGATTATTATTATTTGATAATCTACGTAAAGCTTTTTAAACCTTTATTTATGAAATAAAGGTTATGGTTTGTTTTAAAAATGAATGCAGTCTTTGAAAAACGTCTCATATAGAGGTCAAAACCTCGCAACGAAATCAATTAATATGGAACGTTTTTAATCAATAAGAACGGGACATTTCACTTAAATCATTCAGTTCACATCTCAATTAGTGAAATTTAAATCTTTTATCTTGATATGGGATTGTGCATGTTGACCTGTGTAACGCCCCGTTCTAATCCATCCGGACGAAGTCCGTATCGATTATAAACGATTCATAATAGTTGATTTCATCACGAGGTACTTGACCTCTAAATGATACATTTTACAAACATTGCATTCGTTTTTAAAAGACAAACTTTCATTTCATCGAAAGTTGACAGGTATGCATACCATTTCATAATATCCAAACTATAAATGACCTAATCCGTCATTTACTTAATAATAATCTCTAATGAACTTCAATGACTCGAATGCAACGTCTTTTGAAATATGTCATGAATGACTCCAAGTAATGTCCTTAAAATGAGCTAATACACAGTGGAAGATTTCTTTCAAACCTGAGAATAAACATACTTTCAAGTATCAACCAAAAGGTTGGTGAGTCCATCGGTTTATAGTAATCATTTCATTTTCATCATTTTAATAGACCACAAGATTTTTAAATATTATAAAACATGCAGAAGTCCCATTCCAACCGCACAAAAAATATCTTTCATATGAAGAACACCTGGTGAGGATTCAAAATATAATAGTAACCATATGTGCCGGTCTTTCACCCCATGGCTGAATACATGTGCCTTCCAAAATATAGAACCTCTGTGCCGGTCTTTACACCCCACGGCTGAACACATGTTTATAAAATATAGGACAACCGGTGCCAAAATGTCGTAAATAATAAACCATCCACCCGGCTCGGGAGCTCATACGCTCTAACGGAAACCGGGGTCTAATGCGTGTCATAATAATCAACCCCAATCCCAGATAATTCTATCATAGAATGCAGTTAAGGTACTTGTGTCTATTGCGTCAAACATTTATAAAAGCGCATGTATTCTCAGTCCCAAAAATGTAAAGAGTAAAAAGGGAATCAAATGAAACTCACCTAATGTATTTTGTAGTAAAAATACATAGAACGATATTGAACAAGTATATGGTTGGCCTCGGATTCACTAACCTATATCATTGGTATATATATTAACATACGTAATTGTAACTGAACAAATTTTACTTATTATATCTTTAATTTGTATATTAAATTTTGTGTATATATTTAAAATGGTTAATCTTCATTTAGTTATATTAATATATCCATATTAATAATAATAATAGTTATACTAGTAGTAAAATGTTAAAGTTATATTTTAAATGATATTAGTAAACACATAAATAATGATATTCATATTTGTATATAAAAATGGATTTCCATCAATATACATATATTTGTAATGATACTAATCTTAATAATTATAATACTAACAACAACAATAATAATAAATATAATAGTGATAATAATAATAATAATAATAATAATAATAATAATAATAATAATAATAATAATAATAATAATAATAATAATATTCATAATACTTAGAAATGATGATACTAACAATACTAATACTTATTAATAACCATAATAATAATAATAATAATAATAATAATAATAATAATAATAATAATAATAATAATAATAATAATAATAATAATAATAATAATAATAATTATAATAATAATAATAAAAATAATAAAAATAATAAAAATAAAACTGATAAAACTACCTCACAAGCCTTTAAATAAAAAACTGCTGCCCACGCCCAGACTCAAACCTGTGACCTCCCGCTCGTTACACGCTCCCTTAACCATTAGGCTATTGCCCATTTTCTGTTTTAATACCCATTTTATTTCTATTTAACCCGACATCGATCTATACCTCACGTATCATATCACCTTCATCATTATTCTATAATCACCATCATAACCACCATTAACATCCTCCTATATGTTCACTATATCAATGACATTCGATATTTTATGTCATTAGTATTCATCTAACTTCGTTGTTATTATCATTTTAACTTCCTTCGTACATGATAAAAAAATTTAACAATGCAGTTGCAGCAAGAAAGCCTTCACACAGCAACAACAGGCTGCTGTTTGGGCTTCGATAGAGCAGGCAGTCCAAAATAAATATAAATGGGAATCTTGGTCCAAATTTCCATCGGCCCAAATACATTAACCCAAAAAAATAGATTTGTGTAGCCGTTGTATTTCCTGTCGATGGTGACAGCCACGAAGGAAAAGAAAAACGAATCAAGCAGCTGTCTTCCCTTTACAGCTTATCATCTTTAATCATTCTTAGCATCGAACTCCTCATCATCAATTATAAGTTTCATCTTTATCATAATTCGTTTGTCACAATTACTTAAATAGGAACGAAAACAGAAAAAAAATCACAGAATTTATTTCATCATCTTCATCAATATCGACTGAAAGAGAAGGAAGAAACAAATAGCAATAATATTCGGTTTTGGTTAGGCTGAATCGACCTTATAACAGGAACACCGTAGCAGGCAGTCGAATAAGTTAATTTGGGTTATAACCCTTCGAATATTAGTAGTCACGGCATGGGTTTTGTTTGGTGGTTACTTGCAGTTGTCGATGAAACAGATAGTAGTGATTAGGGTTTGTTGGTGATCATTGGTGGGGTTCAACGGCATGATGAAAGTAGTTGGAAGATGATAGTTTAATGGTGGTGGTTTGTGTTGATTGATTGAAGATAGAAACAGAAAGATAATGATTAGCAGTTGTTGCCGTATAACGTAGTGATGGTGGCGGTTTGGTTGTGTTTGTGGGTTTGATGGTTGTAGCAGAAAAATAGTTAACAGAAGACAGAAAGCACACAATAGCAAAAGTTTTGTGATGGTGTTCGAAGACCCATAAAACAGAAACAGAATAACAGCGTAGCCGTAGTACTAACAACCATAATAAATTTTATAGTTTATGTGATTGAACATAACAGCCGGGTTCTGCATCAGAAATAGCAGCCGGGTTCGAACATAACAACCAAAATAAATTTTATAGTTTATGTGATTGAAGATTGTGAAGGTGATTATTAATGGTGGCGGTTATTCCGTAGTGTTTTGTGATGTGGGTTCCAAGTCGAAGGTGATCGGGTGTGGTGTGATGAGGTTCTCATTGTGTAGAAAAAGTGGTGGTTCTTGATGATTGGAAACAAAACTCAATAAACAGGCACAAAAATGGTGGGTTGGGATTGTATTATTCGAATGGTTCTTGGTGGTGGTGATAAACGAACATAGTGAGGTGATGATCTTCTATATGAAGTCTTTGTATATAATTATACAATTGATAGATAGATAAAGAATAATATAACACTCCTATCAATAATGTATATGTATATGAAAATGAGATTGCAGTGATTAAAAAAAAATAGTATTTGATTCGTTTGCAATTTGTTGTGTAGCAAGGTGAAATCAACAAGAATCATAAATCGTACAGAAAGAATAAAATAAAATAACATAAAGCGTTTATCAGGTTATATAATTGAATGTATCTGATATATGATTGACTTTCTAACAGACAAAACAAAATTTGAAAAAGGGTGATAGGAACTTGTAACAAAATTGTACCATGATATTGATCAGAAAGAAAAAAATAAAAATAAATAATTAAACAGATAGTGACATGGAGTTCTAAATCGTACCAGTTAAGGACTTTGATGTCCAGAATGATTCCATTTGATGTTGATTTTTAACAGATCAAATACTGATGGAATTCAACATAATAACAAGTTTCTTAATGTTAATAAAATCATGAAACCAATTCATATTAAGTTATAACAAGCGGAAGCATGATTATCAAGAAAACAAGTTAATATGCATAACCATTTTAGTTGAATTCCATATAGTTATCAAGTTATGAAATAATGCTTACATATAACATAGAAGGAAGAAGATTATACCTCGTCTAAAATGAGTTAGGAGCTGAATTTGGACAGCAAGTTTATGAAGAAGATGATGGAGAATATAGCTTCTAACTTGAAGCCTCAAGCAAGTGATACCCCAAGCAATCAATCACCAACACCTACCTTTGTTTAGTTAGGATTTTAGAACACTCAATCACTTGATTTAGCAAACAAAATACTCTCTTTTCTTCCTCAAACAAATCGGCCAGCAGCCCAAGGGAGAGCAGAATTTTTGTTGTGTTTGTGTGTGTGTTACTTGCATTCAAAAATGAGTCAAAACCTTGGAATACTTGTCAAGCATGAGCATGGGGTTTGAGACCACACAAGTACCAAAGGAATAAGCATGGGAGATGGTCATGGGACTCCTCAAAACCGTCCCCCCCCCCATCTCTTATAATAATCACACTAATTTTTATAAACATGTAATAAAACTATGTAATTATTAATAATACTTGCAAGTTTTATAAACCCTTTTATAAAATTTAACACACACTATAATTATTTAACCTTATAAATAATTAAATGTAAATTATCCAAATAATTTATCTCAAGTGATTATATTTTAGAAAACCCATTTTCTAAAATTCAAGTTTCGCGTATATATATTTAACGACCCAATCGTTAAAATAAATACATATAAAGTGTCGGTAAGCTTGTTATTGGGTATGACCCGACTTGGATCATAACACATTAGCCACATTAATTTAATATGTCTCTCGGGCATACGAAATACCATCAATCTCCCACTTGCACGAGTAACATAAGAAATTAATGCAAGTGACGGATACCACCTAACGACCGTCCATCACCCCCAATGTGTTATGACTTTTGCCATTCAATAACATCATCCCTTTCGAGTTCCATCTCGAATATGAATAGGCGAATCTTTTCATTACATCCTTTCATCCTAGATGTCATGTTAAATCCAAGAGACACAGAGTGATCACTCTCTTCTAGATTTAACTTTATCAGGCCTTAGACATCTGACTCTCAACGAATAAGAGGGATAAATTCCATCTTGACTACATACGTCTTAAATATATACCTTGCATTGTACCTGAGCTCTTCCTTATGAACTACCATATTTCAGAATAGTGAAGGAAAGAATCAAGGCACAATACTTGGTAAATATCCGAGCCCAATACGTATCTCAGGTCAGAGGATACAATGATATTCACCTTTACTCAAGATTACCTGTGATCAACCACAAAGGCTCCATTTAGTAAATCTTGAGGGCGGGTCTTCCAATATTTGTATCCTACAAATATCTATGAACCTTGATTGCAACCTTGCCCCACATTCATCCCGTGAATGCATACCAATCCAAGTTCATAATAGTCTAAACCTCACATTCGCTCCCACAAATGTGATCGACTACGGAATTTAGAATAATTACTTACTCATGGATAAAATATGCAAAATAGGAACATAACTCAAAATAAATTAATGCCATAATTATATAAATGAGTTTGAACAATTTCGTTCCATTACAATACTTAAACAGATCATGACCAATCACTAGAATATCGAAGCCCTAATGCACAAACATGTCCTGCATGTTTTGGTCCATGTAAGAGCTTCGTGAGAGGATCCGCTATATTGAGATCTGTGTGAACTTTGCGAATACATATCTTTCCCTTTTCAACTTCATCCCTAATGTAGTTGAATCTCCGCTCAATGTGACGGGTGTTTTGGTGAGCACGAGGTTCTTTGATTTGAGCAATCGCACCCTCATTGTCACAAAAGATCTCAAGAGGGTCCTGAATGGAAGGGACTACTCCTAAGTCGTCGATGAATTTCTTCATCCATGCAGCTTCCTGAGCTGCCAATGATGCGGCGATGTACTCCAACTCTATAGTGGATAATGCAACAACATCCTGTTTTGAACTCTTCCAAGAGACTGCACCTCCATTTAACGTGAAGACATACCCGGATTGTGATCGAGAATCATCTCGATCAGTTTGGAAACTCGCGTCCACGTAACCTTTTACAGTGAGTTCCTCCTCACCAGACCCGTATATAAGAAACATATCCTTAGTCCTCCTAAGGTATTTCAATATACTTTTAACAGCAATCCAATGACTGTTTCCTGGGTTATTCTGGTATCTACTTGTCAGGCTAAGAGCGCATGACACATCTGGTCTAGTGCATATCATTGCATACATGATTGACCCAATAGCAGATGCATAAGGGACCTTCTTCATTCTCTCCTGTTCATCTTTCGTGGTGGGGCACTGAGATGAACTAAGGAGCGTTCCTCTTTGAATAGGTACCAAACCTTTCTTAGAGTTCTCCATCTTGAACCTTTTCAAGACCTTTTCAATGTATGCACTTTGATTCAAACCTATCAGTTTCTTGGATCTATTCCTGTAGATCCCAATCCCCAAAACGTATTGTGCTTCTCCAAGATCCTTAATGGAGAAGCATTTACTTAACCAAGTTTTAACACCTTGCATTGCCAGAATATCATTTCCAAATAACAATATATCATCCACATATAGTACAAGGAACATGATAGTGCTCCCACTAGCTTTCTTGTATACACAAGCTTCATCACCATTTTTAATGAAGCCAAATTTCTTGGCCTCCTCATTAAAATGATGATTCCACATTCTAGATGCTTGTTTCAATCCGTAGATTGACTTCTTTAACTTGCATACCTTTTTAGGATATTTCGGATCAACAAAACCCTCAGGCTGAACCATATAGACATCTTCCTCAAGATGTCCATTTAGGAAAGCGGTCTTGACATCCATTTGCCATATTTCATAATCATAATGAGCAGCAATGGCAAGTAATATCCTAATAGACTTTAGCATTGCCACAGGCGAAAAAGTTTCATCATAGTCAACCCCTTGAGTCTGAGTGAAACCTTTTGCTACAAGTCTAGCTTTATATGTATCCAAGTTTCCATGTATGTCAGTTTTCATTTTGAAAAGCCATTTACAATCAACTAGCCTGGAGCCAGCAGGTTGTGTAACAAGTTCCCAAACTTGGTTGTCATACATGGATTGCATCTCAACGTTCATGGCTTCCTGCCATTTATCTTTATCAATCCTTGATAAAGCATCTTGGTAGTTTATTGGTTCATCCAAATCAACCACATAGCAACCATCCATGAGGAACCCATATCTCTCAGGAGGATTACTAATCCTACCAGATCTGCGAACGTCTTGTGTATTTTGATCATCCATTTGATCATTCTCAACATTTTCATGTTGAGTGCTAGTGTCAACCAATTGTGTATCATCTACTTGATCTTGAACCTCCTCAAGATCTATCTTCCTTTCACTATTTCCTTCCATTAGGAACTTAGTTTCAAGGAATTCCGCCTTCCGAGCAACAAATACATTCTGCTCGGATGGATCATAGAAATAATATCCCATATCATTCTTGGGATATCCTATGAAGATACACTTCGTGGATCGAGCATTCAACTTATTAGGGACGTAACGCTTAGGGTAAGCTTCACATTCCCATACCTTTAAGTATGATAGAGATGGAGGTTTTCCAAACCACATCTCATGAGGTGTTCGTTCCACTTTCTTGGTTGGGGCCATATTTAAAATACGAGCCGCGGAGCATAGACAATAACCCCAAAATGATAGAGGTAACGAGCTTCTAGCCATCATAGATCGAACCATATCCATTAGGGTTCGGTTCCTCCTTTCGGAAACTCCATTCAGTTGGGGTGTTCCAGGAGGAGTGAGTTGTGAGAGAATCCCACAACTTCTAAGATGATCTTGGAAGGCATCGCTTAGGTATTCACCTCCTCTATCGGTACATAATACCTTGATTGTCTTGTTGAGTTGATTTTGTACTTCGTTTTGATATTCTTTGAATGCTTCAAAAGTTTCATCCTTATGTCTTAACAAGTAGACATATCCGAAACGACTAAAGTCATCAATGAAAGTAACAAAGTATCTTTCACCATTCCTCGTCATGGGCTTAAAGGGTCCACACACATCCGAATGTATTAATCCCAATAAGTCTTTAGCCCTTTCGTAGGTCCCTTTGAAAGGTGCTTTTGTCATCTTGCCTTGTAAACAAGATTCACATACATCAAACGAATCCATTTCATTTGATTTCAAAAGTCCATTCTTTTGAAGTGTATGCATTCGGTTCTTGCTTATGTGACCAAGGCGACAATGCCATAAGTAGGAATCACTCAAATCCCTTTTGAGTTTCTTGGTGCTTGTATGGTACATTGAGCTACTAGATGATGTGTCATCATGAACCAATTCATAAATTCCATTTGAAGGCGAAGCCTTGAAATAGAATACATTATCTAAACAAACATGGATATCATCATTAATAAAATTAACATTAAAACCATATTGTTTCAAACGGGAAACAGAAATAATGTTTCGACACAAGTCGGGTGCATACAAAACATCATTCAAAATAAGTTCCATGCCACTTGGAAGTTTTAACACAAAGTCTCCTTGAGCTTTCACTTGTACTTTAGCTCCATTCCCCATGAAGAGACTTGATGTTCCCGTTTGCTTGTTACTTCTTTTGAACCCCTGCAAAGAATTGCAAATGTGAGTTCCACATCCAGTGTCTAATACCCATGTATTAGAAGAAGTAATACTAAGCTCTATATATACCATATATATATTACCTGAGGATTGCCCCGCATCCCTCTTTTCCTTCAACTCCTTAAGGTAGACCGGACAGTTTCGTTTCCAATGACCCATCTCACCGCAACCGAAACATGGGTCTTCCTTGGGGTTTGCCTTTTCCGCAACCTTTTGCCTTTTGTTCTTGTTCTTGGTTGGGGTAACCATCTTCACCTTTCCCTTGCCTTGATAGGCGGGTCCTTTTCTCTTAGCCACCTTAGGCTTAGAGGTGTTGTTACCTTTTGACCCGCCATCATTGATCATCAGCACGGGTGAAGCCCTTTTACCCATGCTTGTTTCGGCCGTCCTTAACATGCCATGAAGCTCACCGATGGTCTTATCCATCCCATTCATATTGTAATTAATTACAAATTGGTCAAACCTCTTTAACAAGGAGTTTAGGATAAGATCGGTGGCTAGCTCATTGGAAATGTTGAGGTTAAGACGGTTTGCGCGATCAATGAGGCTTTTCATTTTGAGGACATAGGAGGAGACGGATTGGGTGTCATCCATACGACATGCATGTAGCGCTCGAACCGTTTCGAAGCGCTCGACACGTGCTTGTTGAAGGAACATCTCCTTCAATTGCGTTATCATGTCATATGCACTATGATGTTCGAAATCCTTTTGGAGTTCGGGTATCATAGTCCCAAGCATTAGGCAACCAACTTGCACCGAATCGGCACAATATTTGTCATAGTAAGCCATGCCCTCCGTATCATCCATGTCGGGTTGATCGGGAATGGGGTCCTCCAACACATACGCTTTATCCTCGAGTTTGAGGACAATCCTAAGATTACGGAACCAATCCATAAAGTTCGTATGGTTGAGTTTGTCTTTCTCGAGGAGAGACCTTAACGATAGGTTGTTTAGGTTAAGTGGTGCATTTTGCATGTTGTTGTTATTTGCGGCCATCTACAAAATTTAACAAAGTTCATTTTAGTATCGATTTTAAATTTAATAAACAACACCCTTTTATAATTAATTGTTTTATTAAATATTAGAATCCAACGGTAAATCAAATTTCGGTTAGGTGACCTTTATCCCGTTATTTGATTTAGCTAGGTAGTCATTTATATGACAATTGCAATCCTTTTGCAACTTCTAAATTATGGGATCATGCAATCCTTTTGCATGGCATATTTATCCCATCAACGCCTATTTGTTCCTCATGCTTCGGTGACCCTAAGTTCATGATTTCCAAATCAAGTCGTCCTACTTGTGTAAACTTGTAAAATTAACATACAAGTGGTTAGGTGACCTTTATCCCACAAGCATGCGAATTTTACCTTAACCATATTAGTTAGTTCATAATGGTTAGGTGACCTTTATTCCATTATGAGTTCACTAGTATGTTCAAGTGTTCCTACAAAAGGATGGCGTTTAACTTGTTTGCCTAGTTCTAGTTAAGGGATTTTAAGTTTTCATAAATTCTAGTTTAAGAAAACATTTGCCATACACCAACATGCATTTGGTGTATAGTTCATTATGAAAAGCCAATTTTCATGTCATATTAGTAAAGCCAATTACTTTGCTATAATCCATTTTATATGCATTGTTATTTATGTCCTTAATAACCATTTATTAGTGTCCTTTTGTTGTTTCAATTTAACCATTTAAATTGTCATTTTTGCATGTTGTTAATAACGTCTAATTTAACCAATTAAATTTTAGTTTTATTTGTTGTTAACTTGTGTGATTAACTTGTAGCATACAAACATACAATCCACAATCATACAATAAACAACCAAGCATGCAAAATAATTTTGTTGACAATCAAGCCTTTTGGTAAGCATTTTGTTTAGCCGAAAACAAAATGCCACCGGGTAATGGGTCGTAACACAAAGTAGAAGGTTTTAACCTCCCACTTAAACTTGCATCCAAATGCATCTTCATGTGTCCATCAAGTCTTCATCATCTTCATCATTTTACAAAATATATCCTAATACATTTTGTCTAAAATGAAATACAACCTAATCTATTTTACATACCAAATATAAAATAAATTACATAACCAAAATTAATAATATTACAAACCAAATTGAATAAATATTATTACAAACCAAATGAATGAATAATCAACCAAACAAACATGCAACCATACACAAGGTCAAGGCTATGATTGTGAACATCAATATATCAACAAATATGAACCAAATGGCAAACCCAAAACCACTTTTGGAGCCCTCCCAAATTCGGCCTAAATCATATGCCCACCTAAATCCATTAATTTTGCATTTTACTTTCATGCATGTTAGTAGAATGCAAAGTTGGTGGGTTTTAAAGACCATATATATAAGAAGCATATTTCATAGACTTCAGCTCAAGATACCATTGATGGAATTCAACATAATAACAAGTTTCTTAATGTTAATAAAATCATGAAAGCAATTCATATTAAGTTATAACAAGCGGAAGCATGATTATCAAGAAAACAAGTTAATATGCATAACCATTTTAGTTGAATTCCATATAGTTATCAAGTTATGAAATAATGCTTACATATAACATAGAAGGAAGAAGATTATACCTCCTCTAAAATGAGTTAGGAGCTGAATTTGGACAGCAAGTTTATGAAGAAGATGATGGAGAATATAGCTTCTAACTTGAAGCCTCAAGCAAGTGATACCCCAAGCAATCAATCACCAACACCTACCTTTGTTTAGTTAGGATTTTAGAACACTCAATCACTTGATTTAGCAAACAAAATACTCTCTTTTCTTCCTCAAACAAATCGGCCAGCAGCCCAAGGGAGAGCAGAATTTTTGTTGTGTTTGTGTGTGTGTTACTTGCATTCAAAAATGAGTCAAAACCTTGGAATACTTGTCAAGCATGAGCATGGGGTTTGAGACCACACAAGTACCAAAGGAATAAGCATGGGAGGTGGTCATGGGACTCCTCAAAACCGTCCCCCCCCCCCATCTCTTATAATAATCACACTAATTTTTATAAACATGTAATAAAACTATGTAATTATTAATAATACTTGCAAGTTTTATAAACCCTTTTATAAAATTTAACACACACTATAATTATTTAACCTTATAAATAATTAAATGTAAATTATCCAAATAATTTATCTCAAGTGATTATATTTTAGAAAACCCATTTTCTAAAATTCAAGTTTCGCGTATATATATTTAACGACCCAATCTTAAAATAAATACATATAAAGTGTCGGTAAGCTTGTTATTGGGTATGACCCGACTTGGATCATAACACATTAGCCACATTAATTTAATATGTCTCTCGGGCATACGAAATACCATCAAATACGTTTTACATTGTAACGACCCGGAAATTTCCGACCAAATTTAAACCTAAATCTTTATATATTTTCGACACGATAAGCAAAATTTTTAATGATGAGTCTAGAAAGTCTGAAATCTATGTTTGGATAACTAGTTACCTTTTGACCATATCTGACGATTCACGAACAATTGTTTGTAAACAATATGTATATATAGATACTGTACATAATGTGTATATTATATAGTAGGTATATAAGATATATAAACAAATGTGTATATATAATGATTTAAAATAATAAAAATACAATATATTTGTAAGACTAAGTAAGTAAAATTATATACAATAATAAATTGGTTATTCAAATAAGCAATATATTAATGTGTATGAATTCTATAAATAATTATTATGGTATATGTATATTGAATTACATATTATGTTATTGTATATAGATATAAGTAATAATATGTAAATATTAATATAGTAAATGTAAATGCCAGTTATAATATAAGTTGTTATATTATCATTTCTTTCATTAGTTAAAATTATTAATATAATTAAAATACTGAAACTTGATACATTTGATTTATTATTGTTATTTATTTGATATTATTATTAATAAAATTATCATTAATACAATTGTATTATTATTAAATGATTTAATTATTAGTTATTAGAAATATTGATATTATTATCATTATTTTAAGTTTTACATAATTGAATTAGTATTTATATATATATATATGTAAAAAATGCTATTTATAAACAAATACATATACAGATTTATATGTATATAAAAAAAACAGTAAATATATCTATAAATACAGAATAAGGCGTATATAGCATTGGATTCGATCTAATTAAAGTCACAATCGACTTTTAGTTTTTTTTGTTTTTTTCTATTGTCTTCAAGTGTAAATCGAATTCTACTTCTTCTATAACAGATCGGTTTAAAGAATTATGGATTCATTTTTCAATACCATTTCAATACCAATACAGCAATTTAGATTAGAAACTGTATAAACCAATTTTTTTTTTTAAGAAAACAGATGGGTCGGGGTCCTCTGCTCGTGAACACGATTTACAAAAACCTTATTTCGAACTAATTAACAAAATCTATAAACGTTGTTATGATAGGAATCGTCTCAGTAAATTGTCTGCAAAGATTGAAATCTCAATTTTTTTTTATCAAGCTCTAAATGACGAGTTAAAGTTTTGAAATTAAAAATCGATATCTTTGTTCATCAAGAAATTCGCAGACATTTTTGTGTTTTAGATTAAATTATTGATCGGAATAGTTTCCAGGAAGGATTTGGAATCTGTTTCATGTATAAATTTCGAACTAAAACTGGTTAGAATTCAAAATCATAATTTGGGTTGTTCATCGTGTTTAGTTCGCTGCTACTGCTATTTTTTTTTATTTAATTCCCTTCGCTTTCTGTATTGATTAATCACTAAAAGTTTAATCAAGTATTGTATGAGAATTTTAAAACAAAAGAATTGGTTGTTAGATTGATTTCCGTACTGTATAAGGGATGAAGAAGATGATGACACAGAAACCCGTTTTATATAGATTGCTATGAGATTAAAAACAGAAAGAATGAATCAGATGGGTGGTCGTGGGTGTTCTTGGTTATATGGGAGGTTGCGGGTTCGAGCCCGGCTCGCGACAATTTTTTTTAAAAAGGGTTCACTTGAAGGTAAAATTGTTTTATTTATCATTATTATTATTACTATTATTATTATTATTATTGTTATTATTAGTATTAAAATTTATATCATTAGTATTATTATAACTCTAAATATTACAACTATTATTATTGATATTAGTCTTAAAATTTAACTATTATTATTATTATTATTATTATTATTATTATTATTATTATTATTACCATTATTATTGTTATTATTAATAATATTATCAATATATGAATTATTAGTAAATAACATGATTTTTTTTACATTATTATATTTATAAAAAAAAAAAAAAACTATCTTTTTAGACAAATAAACCTTGTGAACATAAAATATATATATTGTTCATATACTATAACTATATTAAAATTTCACACGACTGTATATATAAAATTTATTAATATTATATAAATACTTACATGTAAACAACTATTAATTCTTAATATAACACTAAAATAATTATATTTAAAATATGGATATTAATATAATTATATAAGTATTAATTATTATGACTATATACACATATTAAACATTTATAATATACAAGTTAAAAATATAATCACTTTATGTATATATTGGTCGACTACAATTATGTATATTAATAAATACACAAATGATATAGGTTCGTGAATCTGAGGCCAACCTTATAAGTGATCAATGATGTTATATGTATTTTTACTACAAAATACATTAGGTGAGTATATAGTCCCTTTTAAACTTTAAATATTTTTGGGCTGAGAATACATGCGCTGTTTTTTTTTTTTTTTTTTTTTATAAATGTTTTTACGTTATGGACACAAGTAACTGAAAAATATATTCTACGTTGAGTTGTACCACTGGCATACTTCCCTGTAGCTTGGTAACAATTATTTACAGCGGTATTGTAAACGCGAATCCTGTTGATAGATCTATCGGGCCTGACAACCCCAACCGGACTGGACGACCAGTATTCAACGGTTGCACAGTACTTCGTTTCGTGACTACACTTGGTACGGTGTAGTAAGATTTCATAATAAAGGGAATATGCGACATGATTAAATGTTAAGTATGGTTACCAAGTGCTCAACCACTTAGAATATTTTTATTAAAATGTTTACATATGAAATCTTGTGGTCCATAGTTATAACGCTGCTAGCATCAAACCTATATATCTCACCAACTTTATGTTGACGTTTTAAAGCATGTTTATTCTCAGGTACGAATTAAGTCTTCCGCTGTGCATTTGCTCATATTAAGGACCTTACTTGGAGTCGATCATTGTAATGGGACCAACTGTTGAAGAATTCGTCCGGATGGATTAGTTCGGGTTGTCACAGTTGGTATCAGAGCGGTGGTCTTAGCGAACCAGGTCTCCCATTAGTGTGTCTAACTGGTAGTTGTTAGGATACATTAGTGAGTCTGGACTTTGACCGTGCCTGCATGTCAAAAGTTTTGCTTATCATTTCTAGTCGTAAATTATTTGCTTATCATCCTTAGGGAATTGCCTGCTTATCATTCATAAATCTGGACACGTCTTACTGCATTTAGTGCATTGATAGTGTATAGACAAAATTCATATCTTAGCATATCTGTTACTTTGGACTTTGGTTGACATCTTTTCAAAGATTCTCCGTAATTTACGGGATTTTGGTATTATATATACATATGTAAAGTATGTATTGAAGAGTACCAAATCTAACTTCTATAATCTATTTCATACCAAAAATTCATTTTTCCGATTATACAAGATGGATTCCGCATCTAGTTCGAATTCCTCAGATTATGACAGCTATGCCGATATGGATTTTCATTCAAGCTCCGAAGGCAGCGTCACAGGAATGGATCAACCAATCTCCCATCATCTATTCTGGATGAATTGGGGGTGGGTTCGTAATATACTAAGTCACTGGAGACATGAAGAGGGTGATCCCTTCCATCCACCAAATTGCCCTCTTGGCGATGAACCTGAAGCACTTACAGGCGAACCTGTTCGAGAAACCATTTTCTCTCTCATTTCTAGAGTATCTCGTCACGATTATATACTATCCCATATTTCAGATCTTGTTCATTCGCTCACTCCAACCACCAATCATCCCGGTGTACTAGCAGAAGTTAACGAACTTCGCGCTCGCGTGACGGCTTTGGAAAACATGGTGCGAAGGTTACAAATACCAGCAGCAGTACCAGCGGCATAAACCGTATCACAATCATCAACGCCAACAGTACCCTTATCACCCTCAACCACAACCGCGTTGTAAACCTCAACATCGTAATCTGTATCTCGGATATCAGCCTCACACGCTTCAATATCACCATACTGTACTTCGAGTATGATTTTCGTTCTACATATCGTTCTACATCGATTATTTTTGTTTTACGTAACGTTTTACTCCATTCGACATGGCGATCATGTAATCTTTAATGTTTTAAAGATCATGTAATCTAGTGATAACGATAAATCAAATGAGTTTAATATCCTAGTGACTCATTAAATCCATAATTACATCTGAAGAAAATATATATGCAAGTATATTTTCATAAAGACCGTAATTAAAAATTCTTTCGTACAAACTGTTAATGATGAAAATATTTTAACGGGTAGGTAGTACCCGAGGAATATTTAGATCTCACATTAATAAGTTACAGTGTATATTCTTCTAATCTGATTCAACGGTCATTTGCTATTCTACTTACAACCACCGATATTTGTATCTGTTCACCACCGAATAACCATTTTTATTCAAATTTCATATTTGGATTTTTATCTATCAGAATCTAACAAGTGGCATAATGAAGAAAACATTGGACGAAATAAAAAGTGTTAGAAACAAACAAATTAATTATGAGAAATTCTGTTAGGAATCCACGCTAACTGTTCCTAGTTAACTGTTCCCAGCTAACTGTTAATTCCGTATTACATTTTATCGCAATTTAATTTATTGTCATTTAAGTTCTGTTACTTATTTTACGCACTTTAAATAACGGGACACGTATACAAGGTTTCGACCTATCATATCGACCCATCTATATATATATTTCGGAACAACCATAGACACTCTATATGTGAATGTTGGAGTTGGCTATACAGGGTTGAGGTTGATTTCAAAATATATATATGGTTTGAGTTGTGATCAATACCGAGACCGGTACACGGGTCACGATACGTATTATTTAATTCGAATATTATATATTAAATTATATATGAATCATTGAACCATCGGACTATTGGACTGCTAAATTTGGACAATTAAAATGAATTAAATTAAAATATTGATTATAACATATGAAACTAAATAATTCTTCAAGCTTGCCACTTGATTTCATCTTAAACCTCATTTGTATCTCGACAATTACAATGCGTGTTCAAATCTTTCATGATTCTTGAAAACCCCTCAATCGAGAGGATGAACCAACCGCGTTTCATCTACGAAAGAAAAGACTTATGCTCCTGTAAAACTCTCGGAGACTGAGTCAACGTTTAACACGCAGCAGTGTTAATTTCTTTAGTGTTATTATTACCCAAAATAACTTTGCAATCCCTTTTCAAATTAGCCAATTTTGTCACAGCTCCAGCAAGTTAACCTCGACTTCTCAGAAAGGTTAGTTTCGATATATATACACGTTATTCTTTCGCTGTCGTTACCGGAAAATCTTTTATATTCCATCATCAGCGTTTAACCATCTAAAAACACAATTCTCCTGAAACCACCTCAGTTTGATAAACGATGACCCAGATCCGTTAACTTTGAGAATGCTGACGAAGCAGCATGTTGTAGATGATCTTAATAGCCAAAAGTTGATGATAAAGAACGGAGTATTGGAAACACACAATAGAAAATTTAGTACCAAAAAGCGGATTATGTGAAACTATGAAGTAAGCCGTGGACAAATCACAAATAATAAGTTTGACTTCAAAGAATTTAAAAGATTCAGTGCCTGCTGAAATCCTTAGTACATACCCTACTCCTTACTCTAAAACCTTTGCTGACACTATTCTTCATCATCATCCTTCGGCATTAGAAGTTCCAAGATATTATCATATCTTTCACTATAAATATCCTCAATATTTCTGAAGATATTTTTATAGTTATTCATATCGGAAATCATCTATCTTCTCGCGCTATCTGTATCACATCATAAAAGAAACTGTGTTAGTTTCTAAATTCTGAAACCTCCGAATTTAAAATATGAATGTTTGGAAGTAGTGTTAGGAACTGATGCATGAATTAGTATAATATAATGAAACTTGATCAACTTCATTATATTACAGTAAGTCATGTTAAGTTTCTAATGGAATGTGATGATTCACAGTACCGTCATCATATGCCATGTTACACGGCTTTTACATTCTATCCAATTCCGAAACGTATTAAGAACAAATCATCTTGATAGTTCTAATTTCCTGGATATCCTGGTAATTTGACAAATCAAAAATCGATCCATTACCATTTTTCTTTTAAGAGCATTAGCTATATTCATACGTACGAATTTCGGATCATTATTCGCTTGACTTGAGGACGGGAAAAAGAAACGAAGGGGGTAGTTTTATAAGTGTCCGATAAAGAAATCACAACAGATTTGTTCTTTTCAAAGGAGAACCTGTTTCTTAAATCGCCGAAGAACCAAATCTTGTTACGAAAGATTTTCTTCAAATCTTGTGGTTTCCGGAAATCAATCATAACCACGTCATCAGTTAAAACGATATCATATTACTCATTTCATTCTTTTGTGATAGCTTCACTCGTACGCTTCACATGATCGAATTGTTTTATCCATATCTTCCAATAATGATAAAACTCTATTATTACCTCATATTCGTCATGAAAACATTCCTATTGTTATTTATGGCAACCTCTACCAAATTTCGGGGACGAAATTTCTTTAACGGGTGGGTACTGTAACGACCCGGAAATTTCCGACCAAATTTAAACCTAAATCTTTATATATTTTCGACACGATAAGCAAAATTTTTAATGATGAGTCTAGAAAGTCTGAAATCTATGTTTGGATAACTAGTTACCTTTTGACCATATCTGACGATTCACGAACAATTGTTTGTAAACAATATGTATATATAGATACTGTACATAATGTGTATATTATATAGTAGGTATATAAGATATATAAACAAATGTGTATATATAATGATTTAAAATAATAAAAATACAATATATTTGTAAGACTAAGTAAGTAAAATTATATACAATAATAAATTGGTTATTCAAATAAGCAATATATTAATGTGTATGAATTCTATAAATAATTATTATGGTATATGTATATTGAATTACATATTATGTTATTGTATATAGATATAAGTAATAATATGTAAATATTAATATAGTAAATGTAAATGCCAGTTATAATATAAGTTGTTATATTATCATTTCTTTCATTAGTTAAAATTATTAATATAATTAAAATACTGAAACTTGATACATTTGATTTATTATTGTTATTTATTTGATATTATTATTAATAAAATTATCATTAATACAATTGTATTATTATTAAATGATTTAATTATTAGTTATTAGAAATATTGATATTATTATCATTATTTTAAGTTTTACATAATTGAATTAGTATTTATATATATATATGTAAAAAATGCTATTTATAAACAAATACATATACAGATTTATATGTATATAAAAAAAACAGTAAATATATCTATAAATACAGAATAAGGCGTATATAGCATTGGATTCGATCTAATTAAAGTCACAATCGACTTTTAGTTTTTTTTGTTTTTTTCTATTGTCTTCAAGTGTAAATCGAATTCTACTTCTTCTATAACAGATCGGTTTAAAGAATTATGGATTCATTTTTCAATACCATTTCAATACCAATACAGCAATTTAGATTAGAAACTGTATAAACCAATTTTTTTTTTAAGAAAACAGATGGGTCGGGGTCCTCTGCTCGTGAACACGATTTACAAAAACCTTATTTCGAACTAATTAACAAAATCTATAAACGTTGTTATGATAGGAATCGTCTCAGTAAATTGTCTGCAAAGATTGAAATCTCAATTTTTTTTTATCAAGCTCTAAATGACGAGTTAAAGTTTTGAAATTAAAAATCGATATCTTTGTTCATCAAGAAATTCGCAGACATTTTTGTGTTTTAGATTAAATTATTGATCGGAATAGTTTCCAGGAAGGATTTGGAATCTGTTTCATGTATAAATTTCGAACTAAAACTGGTTAGAATTCAAAATCATAATTTGGGTTGTTCATCGTGTTTAGTTCGCTGCTACTGCTATTTTTTTTTATTTAATTCCCTTCGCTTTCTGTATTGATTAATCACTAAAAGTTTAATCAAGTATTGTATGAGAATTTTAAAACAAAAGAATTGGTTGTTAGATTGATTTCCGTACTGTATAAGGGATGAAGAAGATGATGACACAGAAACCCGTTTTATATAGATTGCTATGAGATTAAAAACAGAAAGAATGAATTAGATGGGTGGTCGTGGGTGTTCTTGGTTATATGGGAGGTTGCGGGTTCGAGCCCGGCTCGCGACAATTTTTTTTAAAAAGGGTTCACTTGAAGGTAAAATTGTTTTATTTATCATTATTATTATTACTATTATTATTATTATTATTGTTATTATTAGTATTAAAATTTATATCATTAGTATTATTATAACTCTAAATATTACAACTATTATTATTGATATTAGTCTTAAAATTTAACTATTATTATTATTATTATTATTATTATTATTATTATTATTATTATTATTATTACCATTATTATTGTTATTATTAATAATATTATCAATATATGAATTATTAGTAAATAACATGATTTTTTTTACATTATTATATTTATAAAAAAAAAAAAAACTATCTTTTTAGACAAATAAACCTTGTGAACATAAAATATATATATTGTTCATATACTATAACTATATTAAAATTTCACACGACTGTATATATAAAATTTATTAATATTATATAAATACTTACATGTAAACAACTATTAATTCTTAATATAACACTAAAATAATTATATTTAAAATATGGATATTAATATAATTATATAAGTATTAATTATTATGACTATATACACATATTAAACATTTATAATATACAAGTTAAAAATATAATCACTTTATGTATATATTGGTCGACTACAATTATGTATATTAATAAATACACAAATGATATAGGTTCGTGAATCTGAGGCCAACCTTATAAGTGATCAATGATGTTATATGTATTTTTACTACAAAATACATTAGGTGAGTATATAGTCCCTTTTAAACTTTAAATATTTTTGGGCTGAGAATACATGCGCTGTTTTTTTTTTTTTTTTTTTATAAATGTTTTTACGTTATGGACACAAGTAACTGAAAAATATATTCTACGTTGAGTTGTACCACTGGCATACTTCCCTGTAGCTTGGTAACAATTATTTACAGCGGTATTGTAAACGCGAATCCTGTTGATAGATCTATCGGGCCTGACAACCCCAACCGGACTGGACGACCAGTATTCAACGGTTGCACAATACTTCGTTTCGTGACTACACTTGGTACGGTGTAGTAAGATTTCATAATAAAGGGAATATGCGACATGATTAAATGTTAAGTATGGTTACCAAGTGCTCAACCACTTAGAATATTTTTATTAAAATGTTTACATATGAAATCTTGTGGTCCATAGTTATAACGCTGCTAGCATCAAACCTATATATCTCACCAACTTTATGTTGACGTTTTAAAGCATGTTTATTCTCAGGTACGAATTAAGTCTTCCGCTGTGCATTTGCTCATATTAAGGACCTTACTTTGAGTCGATCATTGTAATGGGACCAACTGTTGAAGAATTCGTCCGGATGGATTAGTTCGGGTTGTCACATACATATATAAGATAAATATAAATATATTTAATAAAAAAAATCTAGTTAATTATATTATAATTATAATTAGTAAAAATACTAATAATAATAATAGATAGATTAATAATTAATGATAATAAGAGTAGTAATAATAATAAGTCACAAAAATAACCATTTTTTAGTGAGATTGATAATAATAACATTATTAATTATAATAATAATACTAATTATATTAATATTGAGAATCATATTAGTAATAATAATATTTATACATATTAATTTCATATCTGTATATTATATTCTTAAAATAATAATATTAATAACATTAGTATTGATATTAATATTAAAAGTAATAACAATATTATTATAACAACTATATTTAATATATTAGTATTACATATTATAGATTATGTAATATAACAATATAATATATTATATAATAATGAGTATTAAATTTTATGTATTTTAATAATAATATCTAGTTATAATGAAGATATAACAATTTACATGTTTCTATAATAATATTAATGATACAGATATTGATATTAGTAATAATAAAGTAATAATAATAATATTATAACAACTATATTTTTATCTTGTAATTACATTTAGTATTATGATAACATATGTTGAATATTTATTATTTATATCTTTTATATATATTACCATATAATAATAATTAATTATAAGAATCATATATATTTGCTAATTTTAACAATACTTAATTATTCTGTTATTTATGTTACATTTTTAATTCTAATTGATTTAAAGTATATTTTTATTTATTCAAAACTATATTTATATATATATATATATACATAGTTGTTCGTGAATCGTCAGGCATAGTCAAAAGGTAATTGATTACATGAATATAGATTTCAAAACTTTCGAGACTCAACATTACAGATTTTTCTTATCGTGTCGAATTCATATAAAGATTAAGTTTAAATTTGGTCGGAAATTCCCGGGTCATCACCGTACCTACCCGTTAAAGAAATTTTGTCCCCGAAATTTGATAGAGGTTGTCATGGATAACAATAAGAATGTTTTTATGACAAATATGAGTTGATAAATAGAGTTTTATCATCACTGAGTAATATGGATAAAAGCCATTTGGTTTTGTGAAGAGTACGAGTGAAGCTACCATCAAAGAGTGAAATGAGTATGTATAGATTCATCATATCTTTTGACGTAGATTGATTTGATTTCCAAGTTCAAGAGATTTGGAAAAAATCTTCGTATTAAGATTTGATTCTTCGGTAATCAAGGGAATTAGGATCCGCTTTAAATGTGATCATCTGTTTTGATTGCTCTATTGGATATTTTACTATAAATCCACCCCCTTCGTTTCCTTATAGCTCACACCTTCTATTCTTCCTCCCTCAACTCATACTTTAAGGCATTCATTAATATGCTCCATCCAGTACTGATTCTTAATATACTCCTAACTTTCATATCTGTCATTCTTCTTTTTCATCTACCACCGGAGGAAGTTATTTTCTTCTACCCTTTCCTTGGGGTTATAGTGTTTTTAATTCTCCCGTGTCTTTACGTTGCGATACGTATTGATATACACGGTTTGTAATTTAGGTGTTGTTGTCGAGCTTTATATTTTCTTTTATATTCAAGAGTTCCATACTTTTGTCTCCTTTTCCCGACTTCAAGTCAAGCGAATAATGGTCCAGAATTTGTAGATATGAAATTCGGAATGAACATAGTTAATGTTCTAAGAAGGAAATCGTAATGGCACAATCTTGATTTGGCAAATTACCCGAATATCCGGAAAGATAGAACTATTAAGAATATATATATATATTCTTAATATGTTTGGAGATTGGGTAGAATGTAAGAGTCGTGTTAATGGCACATGATGACGGTATGTTCTGTGAATCATCACGTTCCATTAGAAACTCAGCATGAATTACTGTAATATAATCACGTTGATCAAGTGTCATTATATTATACTAACTCATGCATCAGTTTCCAATACTACTTCAAAAACATTCATATTTTAAATTCGAAGGTTCGCAGAATATAGAAACTAAAACAGTTTCCTTTTATGATATAATACGGATAGCGCAGAGAGATAATTAATATCGAACGAGAATATTTATGAAGATATATTCAGAAATATTGAGGATATTAATAAAGAAAGGTACGATGATATCTTAGGATTTCAGAATCAAATTATGATGATGAAATTCATTCACGATGATTTAGAGTGGTTAAGGAGTAAGGTATTCGCTAAAGATTTCATTAGAAACAGAATCATCGGGATTCTTTATGTACAAGTTTAGTCCTTGTAATTCGTTCAGAGTCTCCTTCATGGTTGCTCGATTCATTTTTCAGAACTCAAAGATCTGATTCGTAAGCTAGAGTGCTTTTCAGAATTTCAGAATGAAAGTTCATAATTCTATGAGGTAGATGTTATATATATATATACATATAACTGTTGATGTAGAAACTCTACGAGATTCGAAATACTGATTGCTAATTCTCGGTAATTGGTATGACAACTCTCGTTATAAGATGCGGAAAAGTATATGATAGGGTTTTAATGAAAAAATATAATGATTCTTCGGAGAGACTTAAGTCAATGAGTAATGAAGTTGCTGGTAAGTTTAATGCTAGTGTGATGGAATATAAACGGTTCTCTGGTAACGATGATGAAGGGGTAATCTTTATAATAGGGTTTATTCGAATGAAAAACTTGAAGTTGATTTATTGGAGCTGTCACAAAATTGGCTAATTTGAAAAGAAATTGCGTTGTTATTTTTGGAAATAACAATGCTAAAGAAGCTAGCACAGATACGTGTTAAACATTTATACAGTTTCCGAGAATTTTTTTCAGGTGCATAACTATATGCGTAAATCTTTTCTTCCGTAGATGAAGTACGGTTGGTTCATTCTCTCGATTGAGGTGTTTTCAAGAATTATTAAACGCAGATTATAATCGTCAATATACAAATGAGGTTTAAGATGAAATCAAGTGGCAAATTTGAAGTATTGTTTAGTTTCATATGTTATAATCAATATTTTAATTCATTTTAATTGTCCACTGCTGGTAGTCCTCAGTTGATTAGTCCACAGTTAGCTAGGATTTTGTTAGCGTGGATTCTGAACAAAATTTCTCATAGTTAATTTGTTTGTTTCTAACAAATTTTATTCCGTCAAATATTTTCTTCATTATGCCACTTGTTGGATTCTGATAGGTCAAAATCCAATTATGAAATTTGAATGGAAATGGTTATTCTGTGGTGATCGGATTCATATATCTGTGGATCTAAGTTGGATAGGAAATGACTGTTGAATCAGATTTGAAGAATGTGCAGTGTAACTTATTAATGTGAAATCTTAAATATTCCTCGGGTATTACCTACCCGTTAAAATATTTTCATCATTAACAGTTTGTACGAAATAATTTTTAATCACAATCTTTATGAAAATATATATACATATAAATTTTCTTCAGATGTAATTATGGATTTAATGAGTCAATATAATATTAGACTCATTTGATTTTCGATTTGAGCTAGAATAAGCAGTCTCTAAAACTATTAGGATCCACATATTCTTCGCAGAATATTAATGAAGTTATGGTTCAGTACTTCATTGTTAATTGCTGTTGGTACTCCTTGGTATCCATGGCGTTTATGATGTTGATGTTCGTGGAATAGAGTGTGATGTTGAGGTGTGGGATGCGGATGTTGCTGTTAGTGGTGGTACTGTTGGTGCCAGTGATGTTGCTGAAGCTGGTACGTTTTACACCATATTTTTCAAGGCTACAACTCGGGTGCGAAGCTCGTTGACTTATTATATTACTCCGGGATGATTGTCGGTAGGAACGAGCGAGTGAATAAGGTTTTGAATTTGAGATATTATATACTCATAGCGAGATAATCAGAAAATGAAGGTGAAAATGGTGTTTCTAATAGGTTCACCGGTAAGTGTTTCAGGTTCTTCGCCAAGAGGTGAATTTGGTTGATGGAAAGGATCGCCTTCTTCTTATCTCCAATGATTTAGTATATTATGAACCCATCAGATGAATTAGGGATGGCTGCTTGATTAATTCATTCTGGTGATGCTGCTTTCGGAGCTGGAGTGGGACTCCATATTGGAATCCGAGGGACTTGAACTAGTGGTGAGATCCATTGCGTACGATTGAATAAAGGAGTTTTCGATATGAAATGATTTTCGGATATCGGATGATATTCTAGTTACATAGAATATCTATGTATATTACAGAAGATCCTGTAGATTACGAAGGGAATTAAGGAAACGTGTCAGATTAAGTCTACAGTAACAGATACGCTAAGATATGAATTAGCAGATACGCTAAGATATGAATTTTGTCTGTACACCATCTATGCAATAAATGCCATAAGACGTGTCGAGACTGAGATTGATAAGTAGATATTTTTCGACAAATGGTGGTAAGCAAAAACTTTTAACATGCAGACCAGGTTCAAGTCCAGACTTAATAATATAACCTAACAACTACTAGGTCGAAGTCCAGACTTCACTAATGCATCCTAACAACTACCTATTAGACACACTAATGCAGAGTCATTAATGCATCCTAACAACTACCTATTAGACACACTAATGCAGACCTGGTTCGCTAAGACCACCGCTCTGATACCAACTGTAATGCCCCGTTCTAATCCATCTGGACGAAGTCCGTATCGATTATAAATGATTCATAATAGTTGATTTCATCACGAGGTACTTGACCTCTAAATGATACATTTTACAAACATTGCATTCGTTTTTAAAAGACAAACTTTCATTTCATCGAAAGTTGACAGGTATGCATACCATTTCATAATATCCAAACTATAAATGACCTAATCCGTCATTTACTTAATAATAATATCTAATGAACTTCAACGACTCGAATGCAACGTCTTTTGAAATATGTCATGAATGACTCCAAGTAATGTCCTTAAAATGAGCTAATACACAGCGGAAGATTTCTTTCAAACCTGAGAATAAACATGCTTTCAAGTGTCAACCAAAAGGTTGGTGAGTCCATCGGTTTATAGTAATCATTTCATTTTCATTATTTTAATAGACCACAAGATTTTTAAATATTATAAAACGTGCAGAAGTCCCATTCCAACCGCACAAAAAATATCTTTCATATGAAGAACACCTGGTGAGGATTCAAAATATAATAGTAACCATATGTGCCGGTCTTTCACCCCACGGCTGAATGCATGTGCCTTCCAAAATATAGAACCTCTGTGCCGGTCTTTACACCCCACGGCTGAACACATGTTTATAAAATATAGGACAACCGGTGCCAAAATGTCGTAAATAATAAACCATCCACCCGGCTTGGGAGCTCATACGCTCTAACGGAAACCGGGGGCTAATGCGTGTCATAATAATCAACCCCAATTCCAGATAATTCTATCATAGAATGCAGTTAAGGTACTTGTGTCTATTGCGTCAAACATTTATAAAAGCGCATGTATTCTCAGTCCCAAAAATGTAAAGAGTAAAAAGGGAATCAAATGAAACTCACCTAATGTATTTTGTAGTAAAAATACATAGAACGACATTGAACAAGTATAGGGTTGGCCTCGAATTCACGAACCTATATCATTGGTATATATATTAACATACGTAATTGTAACTGAACAAATTTTACTTATTATATCTTTAATTTGTATATTAAATTTTGTGTATATATTTAAAATGGTTAATCTTCATTTAGTTATATTAATATATCCATATTAATAATAATAATAATAGTTATACTAGTAGTAAAATGTTAAAGTTATATTTTAAATGATATTAGTAAACACATAAATAATGATATTCATATTTGTATATAAAAATGGATTTCCATCAATATACATATATTTGTAATGATACTAATCTTAATAATTATAATACTAACAACAACAATAATAATAAATATAATATTGATAATAATAATAATAATAATAATAATAATAATAATAATAATAATAATAACAATAATAATAATAATAATAATAATAATAATAATAATATTCATAATACTTAGAAATGATGATACTAACAATACCAATACATATTAATAACCATAATAATAATAATAATAATAATAATAATAATAATAATAATAATAATAATAATAATAATAATAATAATAATAATAATAATAATAATAATAATAATAATTATAATTATAATAATAATAATAATAATAAAAAAAATAATAAAAATAAAACTGATAAAACTACCTCACAAGCCTTTAAATAAAAAACTGCTGCCCACGCCCAGACTCGAACCTGTGACCTCCCGCTCGTTACATGCTCCCTTAACCATTAGGCTATTGCCCATTTTCTGTTTTAATACCCATTTTATTTCTATTTAACCCGACATCGATCTATACCTCACGTATCATATCACCTTCATCATTATTCTATAATCACCATCATAACCACCATTAACATCCTCCTATATGTTCACTATATCAATGACATTCGATATTTTATGTCATTAGTATTCATCTAACTTCGTTGTTATTATCATTTTAACTTCCTTCGTACGTGATAAAAAAATTTAACAATGCAGTTGCAGCAAGAAAGCCTTCACACAGCAACAACAGGCTGCTGTTTGGGCTTCGATAAAGCAGGCAGTCCAAAAGAAATATAAATGGGAATCTTGGCCCAAATTTCCATCGGCCCAAATACATTAACCCAAAAAAATAGATTTGTGTAGCCGTTGTATTTCCTGTCGATGGTGACAGCCACGAAGGGAAAGAAAAACGAATCAAGCAGGTGTCTTCCCTTTACAGGTTATCATCTTTAATCATTCTTAGCATCGAACTCCTCATCATCAATTATAAGTTTCATCTTTATCATAATTCGTTTGTCACAATTACTTAAATAGGAACGAAAACAGAAAAAAAAACACAGAATTTATTTCATCATCTTCATCAATATCGACTGAAAGAGAAGGAAGAAACAAATAGCAATAATATTCGGTTTTGGTTAGGCTGAATCGATCTTATAACAGGAACACCGTAGCAGGCAGTCGAATAAGTTAATTTTTTGTTATAACCCTTCGAATATTAGTAGTCACGACGTGGGTTTTGTTCGGTGGTTACTTGTAGTTGTCGATGAAACAGATAGTAGTGATTAGGGTTTGTTGGTGATCATTGGTGGGGTTCAACGGCATGATGAAAGTAGTTGGAAGATGATAGTTTAATGGTGGTGGTTTGTGTTGATTAATCGAAGATAGAAACAGAAAGATAATGATTAGCAGTTGTTGCCGTATAACGTAGTGATGGTGGCGGTTTGGTTTTGTTTGTGGGTTTGATGGTTGTAGCAGAAAAATAGTTAACAGAAGACAGAAACCACACAATAGCAAAAGTTTTGTGATGGTGTTCGAAGACCCATAAAACAGAAACAGAATAACAGCGTAGCCGTAGTACTAACAAAAGGTTTCAGTTTTGTTGTAAGGTACTTCATCGAGTAGCAACAAAAACAATAAATTAGCGACTGTAAATGGTGGTTTCTATCGTGTTATCTGCATCAGAAATAGCAGCCGGGTTCGAACATAACAACCATAATAAATTTTATAGTTTATGTGATTGAAGATTGTGAAGGTGATTATTAATGGTGGTGGTTATTCCGTGGTGTTTTGTGATGTGGGTTCCAAGTCGAAGGTGATCGGGTGTGGTGTGATGAGGTTCTCATTGTGTAGCAAAAGTGGTGGTTCTTGATGATTGGAAACAAAACTCAATAAACATGCACAAAAATGGTGGGTTGGGATTGTATTATTCGAATGGTTCTTGGTGGTATAGTGAGGTGATGATCTTCTATATGAAGTCTTTGTATATAATTATATAATTGATAGATAGATAAAGAATAATATAACACTCCTATCAATAATGTATATGTATATGAAAATGAGATTGCAGTGATTAAAAAAAACAGTATTTGATTCGTTTGCAATTTGTTGTGTAGCAAGGTGAAATCAACAAGAATCATAAATCGTACAGAAAGAATAAAATAAAATAACATAAAGTGTTTATCAGGTTATATAATTGAATGTATCTGATATATGATTGACTTTCTAACAGACAAAACAAAATTTGAAAAAGGGTGATAGGAACTTGTAACAAAATTGTACCATGATATTGATCAGAAAGAAAAAAAATAAAAATAAATAATTAAACAGATAGTGACATGGAGTTCTAAATCGTACCAGTTAAGGACTTTGATGTCCAGAATGATTCCATTTGATGTTGATTTTTAATAGATCAAATACGTTTTACATATATAAGATAAATATAAATATATTTAATAATAAAAATCTAGTTAATTATATTATAATTATAATTAGTAAAAATACTAATAATAATAATAGATAGATTAATAATTAATGATAATAAGAGTAGTAATAATAATAACTCACAAAAATAACCATTTTTTAGTGAGATTGATAATAATAACATTATTAATTATAATAATAATACTAATTATATTAATATTGAGAAGCATATTAGTAATAATAATATTTATACATATTAATTTCATATATGTATATTATATTCTTAAAATAATAATATTAATAACATTAGTATTGATATTAATATTAAAAGTAATAACAATATTATTATAACAACTATATTTAATATATTTGTATTACATATTATAGATTATGTAATATAACTATATAATATATTATATAATAATGAGTATTAAATTTTATGTATTTTAATAATAATATCTAGTTATAATGAAGATATAACAATTTACATGTTTCTATAATAATATTAATGATACAGATATTGATATTAGTAATAATAAAGTAATAATAATATTATAACAACTATATTTTTATCTTGTAATTACATTTAGTATTATGATAATATATGTTGAATATTTATTATTTATATCTTTTATATATATTACCATATAATAATAATTAATTATAAGAATCATATATATTTGCTAATTTTAACAATACTTAATTATTCTGTTATTTATGTTACATTTTTAATTCCAATTGATTTAAAGTATATTTTTATTTATTCAAAACTATATATATATATATATATATATATATATATATATATATATATATATATATATATATATATATACATAGTTGTTCGTGAATCGTCAGGCACAGTCAAAAGGTAATTGATTACATGAATATAGATTTCAAAACTTTCGAGACTCAACATTACAGATTTTGCTTATCGTGTCGAATTCATATAAAGATTAAGTTTAAATTTGGTCGAAAATTCCCGGGTCATCACAACCTGGATAGAGGGAATATCTTCTGGAAGGTATCTTAGCGTTCCATCACTCAAATATATTTATCACTTCCATCCATCAAACATCATACATCATACGATTTCCGTTTAAGTATGGGTTTTATAGCGGCAGGTATGCACCTTAACAAAGTATGCAATAAATTTGAGATTCACAAAGTTATCTGAAACAAAAAGTGTAAGTTTAAGGTAGAAGCTCATGGCTGACAGGGTTGCTAGAAACATCGTGAGATGGTTCTGTTCAATTAGATTGAAAGTACATTGATGTGATAAGAGGACAGCGTCAACATGTTGTGCTCAATTGTTCTACCTGAAACATCGTGCAATCTCAAGTGAGGACTGACTTCGTGATTAAAATCTAACATTGTAAAATGTTAAAGTAATTAATCAACGTGATCATCGAAGTCTAGTGTGAAAGTAGGTAAATGTTTATTGATATGTTTGAAAGTTGTTTTGTATATACTTTATCAAGTACTTTATGAATGAAGCGTGAAATTACATGTCAAATTTAGTTCAGTTCTGATCCCCAAATCATAAGATTAAATCAGTGTGATATGTTAACTCACAAAAACATGTGTTATGCTTTTCGTACTGGGCTTCATGATAAGTTGTATTATTTAGTCTTACGCTGATAACCTCATTTATCTGCTAATCATGATATGCTGGATCTTGTACAGTAGTTTACTTTATGAATTTGCATAGGCTTTCCTATCTGAAAAGTCCATATTTGATTACTTGAATTAGATTAGCTGTATGTGCATCTTTGTTTAGTGTATTATGTCAAGCAACTCAGTTCTCGGAAAGGTTTATTGTGAAAGGAATTCTTTATTTTTAGTTAATTTTTAAAACCAAGCTGTTTGGAACATAAAGGTACAAAGCGTGTTAAATATATACTGTGGAGATCAGTCCCAGGGGGAGTGGAATAGGAAAGGGTTTGTGAAATTGAAATCGAAATTTCCTAAGTTGTAAACCCTAAAGACAGACGACCGATTGAGGCTACACACTCGACCGAGTAAGTGTACACACACGACCGTGTGTGTCAATCATTCGACCGATAAAGTTTTAAATAATGTGTTGTGTTCATAACACACTCGACCGAGTATATATAATCGAACGGCCGAGTGAGAGACACACTCGACCGAGTGTGTCTGTGAGTATAAATAGGCTGAGGTCTCGAACGGCTCAGAACACTTTGGTGTTTTTGAGCGGATTTTACCTAGATTTTTCGAAGCTAAGGAAGGATTTTTTGATCATGCTTTTTACCTACATCTATTTCTTGTGATCACAGCGCCACTAACTAGGTATTCTAACTCGTTTTAATTTGTTCGTAATCTTTGATTTTATATTCGAAGTGCTAAACTCAAATCGAACGATGTTAAGACTTAATCTGTTATAATTGATGATATGAACTTGTTAGTCGGCCTGTTTAGATGTTATTGTGACCAGATCTTGAAGCAAAATCAACGGATTTGATTGATTTGAAAAATTGGAGGTCTCAGATCTGATGAACACGATCGACCGAGTGTGCAACACACTCGACCGAGTGAGTTCACACATTCGAGCGTTCCAAAACACACACGACTGTGTGTATATTCACACTCGACTGAGTGTATAGAAACCCTAATTTTCAAGATTTTGCTATTTTTGATTGTTTTGCTATGATATCATGTTTAAACTGAATATGTTGCATTGTTTTGCTTTTAGAATGTCAGGTCCAAGTAGTAGGTTAAGTGGAACATGGAAGTATGACCTAGAACGTAGGAAAGCATTGGCCGAACATAGGCCTATCCTTGTAGAGACCAAAGTTGTTGCATCCCAGTTCACGAAGGATCAGTGGAAAGGTTTAGATTGCTTGACGTTTCTTCAGATTGGGAATCATTACTGTCCTAAGCTAATCCAAGAGTTCTATTCTAGTGTGACCATAGAGAAGAAGTATGTTCAGGCTAATTTCTTTGGTGTTGACTATAAGTGGACCATAGATGACTTTGCAGATAACCTTCTATTGAATTACTGGGGAGCCAAGATTTACTGTTCTAGTAAAGATCTTAGGAAGATTTCTAGCAAGTTTGATGCTGGTGGGGTAGCTTCTCACATCGCTAAGACAGGATATGTAATTGGTTCTAACAGTATTGAGGTCAGAGAGAGCGATGTTAGGGATGACTTGATGCTTAACATGAGAATTATCAAAAGAAATGTGGTGTTTAGAGATCCTCATGATGATATACTATCTGGTACTGAGGCTGTTCTATTGTACTGTCTTATGGAACGTGTCAAGGTGAATCTTGGGCAGATAGTCGTTAATGTCATGAAAGATGCTTTGGATGATGAGGAAAAACCATTTCCTTATGCAGTTCTTTTAAATCATTTGTTTGATGAGATTGATCTGGATGAGGACACGAATTATGAATGGAATCAGGTTCCAGAGGAAGTTATTGAAGGATAGTTCTCATGCTTATGATTTCATGTGCTTATGTTTATTTATGGTTGTTTTGTAATTTGATCAGGCTAGCTTGTTAGCCCTTATACTATGGTGTGTAATAAACAATAACTTGTGGATGACGTAACTGTGTGATTTATTTAATGTGTTTGTTATGTTTGTTAATTCATTGATTCATATAATTCATTAGATACCCCATGATACATGGAGGTAAATGCTTATTTGTTATGTTGTTTTGAGTGTTTTTCAGCTATTCACTATGTCTCAAGAACAACAGCAGATGTCTGATGAAGAACGTGAACCACGAATCCCATTATCTTCTGAGTTACCTGGTCTGATTGGTCGAGAAGATACAAACGTACTTGCGTGTGTTGATGAAAAGGGTTCAGAGGCCCAAAGAGGAGGTTTTGGTCCGATCATTGCTTTCTTGAAACGTTCTAGGATCTTTAAAGCTATTACTGCTGAATGCACTCCGTATTATTCTCATTAGAGAAAATTCTGGGAGGTTGCCCAAGTTGTTACTGAAGATAACAAGAAGGTGATATTGAGTTCTGTCAACAACACGATTGTTCGTATTTCTGCACAGACTATCAGGGAAGATTTAGGGTTTCCAGACGATGATAATATGCCAACTGATTTGCCGATTCTGAAAGTTAGAAGGTGTTTAAAGAGATGTGGTTATACTGGTGACATAACCAAAGCTGTTAAACGTACGAAAATTCCAAGGCAGTATCGATACTTTACATACGTTCTTCTTAGATGTTTGAGCCCGATGCAAGGAGGTTTTGATGAGATGACTGCGAAATACAGCTCTATGTTTGTTGGGTTGGTTTTGAACGCTGAGTTTAACTTTTTACAGGTGATATTTGATGCAATGGTTCTAAACGTGAAGAGGAAAGTTCATCTGGTGTTCCCGAGATTTCTTCAGATTATGTTAGAGAAGCAGGTTCAAGGGTTGGTAAAGATTCCTGAGGATGAACTAAAGCAGAATCATTTAAATGATCAATCTTTCAACAGGTTTTTGCAGAGACGAGTGGAAGTACCGGAGAAAGGGCTGATTGGTCATCTGATTAATGAGAACTACGTGTGTCCAGAAGGCTTGAGTTGCCGACATGAAAACAGTAATTCAGGGGATGAGACTGTTTTACTATTGCAGGTGAAGAAGAGGTGAATCAGCCTCCACCAAAATCAACTGGTCCTCGATTGGTTGATGAAGATGATGTAATAGCGCTTGATGATAGTCAAATGGATTTAGTGAAGCGAAAGTTAGCTGAAGCTCCCAAGGTGTCAACAAGAGGGAGACAGAAACGTTTAAAGATTTTGGTTAAAGATGGAAGTTCGTCTTCCACAACAAAGTCCCAGCCGAAGGTTGCTCAGACTAGTCCAGCTACTGGTGGATCTACTCAAGCTGCACCCACTCAACTACAACAAACTACATCTTCTCAGCAAGTTCAAATTTCTCAAAGTTCTGAGACTACTGCAGGTGATATGACAGGAATTGTTAACCGAAAATTGATTTAGTTGTCTGTGGATTTTGCTAAGTTTCAAAAGGCAGTTGATGAAGATAAGAAAAAGACAACATCTGAAATGTCTGCATTGAGGTTGAAGATTGGTGAGCTGGAGAAACATATGGAAAGTCAGGTTGGAGAAATTTTATCTCTTCAGATATAAAACCGAGATCTGACGGATAGATTGAACGAATGGGAGAAGAGGATTGTGGTTGAAGAAGAGGATGATGAACCAGATCCATTTGGTACTTTTGGTGAGGAAGAAGAGGACAGAGCTGTTGAAGTTGCTAAAGGGTACACGGAGGATAACCAGCTGTATGTAACTCCTCTTCAAGTTTTAACAGTTTCTGAATTTTTAGCTATGCAGGATCGTCTTAATCATACAACTGTTTACACTGATTTAGAAGAAGGGGAGATCCCTCCGGATCTGACCGAAACTGAGCAGGAATTGATGGATCGTCTAGAGTGAGAAGCTAAGGAATCTGCTGACGCTACATCAAAAGCTACAACTGAGGCTTCGACATCAGGAGCTCAAAATTTTGAAGATGAAATGAGTGATACTGATGTTTTTGATGAAAGTGATAACAGTTTTGATGAGATTGTTATTGAGGATGAGCCAACTGAGCCTTATCCTCGTTATGAAGGCGTTGGTGATGATCTTCCAACTTTTGCTGATTATTTTGAGATGAATGATGAGCTTTTGAACAGAAAATATAAAGAAAAGGAACAGAAGGAACAAGAAAGTGTGTTACCGGAAGGTTTCTTGCCGGTGAAGATCAACAAAGAAAAGATTGAAGTGTTGGAAGAAGATGGAAGGTTCAGATGCGGATTAGGAAGTATGTGATGAAACCTGAAGTAGAGCCGCATTTTTTGAAGTTTATTGAGCACTGTGAGAGTTTACGTGCTAAGGGAAAGATCATAGCCTGGGCCTATATTAAAGAATTCGATATGTATGCGATCAAGAAAGAATATGGAGTGGATTATATCAAATCTCCATTTGAATTCAAAACGTTACCTTATTTTGAGTTTATGCAGGTGGCCAGGCTTAAGATGTTATATCAGGATTACAGTGGAATTCCTGATGTTTTGGTTCGTAAGATAAGGAAATCGTATCAGTCACCTAATTTCATAGGTTTTCGTCCTCAGTTTCCGAAGATTTCTTATCGAACGAACAAGAAAACAGGGGTTAGAAGGAAGATAGTAAAATATTGACCTGTGAAGTATATGCGAAAGGTTCCTTTGAGAAAGATGCCGCAGCACTTCAGTCCTCGTTTTCGTTGGTCGTATTATGATGAACGCTCAGAGGAAGCAGTTATTGTGTTAGACAAGGATGGTGGAGATGAAAATGATTGTATAAGGGTTCTAGATCCAGTTTGGTTGCGAAACTGCTGTGAGGAAGATATGTTTACCCTTTACTACAATCGGATGCTGTATTGCCCAGAAAATCGTGTGCAGGCTGAACAGTACTGCAGGGTTGTGAAACTTTGCTATTTGAAGAACTGGGTGACAGATCCGTTTACTGATTGATAATTTTTATTTCTGTTCTACGGCTAGGTCTTAGGGGGAGTTTGTTGGTGCATGAATCCCCAGCCGTAGTTTATTCTTACGTTTAGTACATTCGGTTATGTAATAATGTTATTTACTAGTGACTATTGATTACTATGGTGATTGTGCGTTCTTAGTTTATTAAATAATCAATATGTTAAACTGCACACAGTCGACCGAGTGTGTGTACACACTCGACCGACTGTGTAAGTCAGTCGACCGACTGACAGACACACTCGACCGAGTGTGTCTGACTTGCAGTATATATACGGGCTTAGACTTCTTTGATGAGGTTACTCGTCCCATTTGTTCCAAATCGTTGTTTCTCGTCTCCAGAAAACCCTAACACCGAATACCACCGAAATACATCGTCTAGGTGCCGATCTAATCTAGGTTTTGCACTAGGTTCGACCAATTCGATCTCGAAACGACCCGTATCTCGATTTACCTCTATTCTATTGTGTTCCGCCTTTAGTTTAGAGTTCAAGCGACCTAAGATCCATAGATTTATCGTCTACAGCTAGACACTAATGGAATTTGAACATGAACGCATAGTTAATAACATTGTATAATTCATGGGTCTATATTTTGTAATTAAACATCAAAGTAATTTGTTCGTTTAGGTGTTTACTTGTGTTGTTTTTATATTAGAGTTGGGGTATATCCTTCCAAATGTATGAAATTTGGTGTTTAATAAAATATTTCCTTTTTTGCCAAAAAAAAAAAAATTAATTTGATCGTTTAATTTAGATTTCATCTTTTTCTGTCGCAAAATTTTATTTTCCTTTGCAAATTCATTAGTTTGACAATTTATTAGTTGTATAAACTTGCCTTTCAAAAAAAAATTAGTTGTATAAACTTTATGCGCTACCGTCTTCATGGTCGTGCAACATGCTCAAGGTAACACTTGAGATATTTTTCATGACAGGAATGGACTCTAGACCATACTGGAATTTATGCGACAGGTTCGAAACTTGGAGGTAATTCTATTCTGGAGCCTACATCTGTACCTCTAAAGGCTATAACTCACTTCATCCAAGGTACGTGTAACGTAGGTATGGACTTACTATTATAAATCATTGAATTATGGCTATAGACAGTTACATAATGCATCAATGTAAAATGGGAAAAATGCATTAAAATAAAGCAACCAAATAAACCCAAGGCGTGCCGCGCTTACATAGTTGTGGTGATCAGTCACAAACCATACAAAACATAGTGAAACTACAGTATGTTAACATAAAAAAGTCTTCAAATTGGTTGTGTGCCAAAGACGTGGCACAAACTTTCCGTCATGCGTCTTCTGGTTGTAAGACCCACTATTCAGTGCTTCAACCACGTCATAAGGACACTCCCCGGTCCAAGCTTGCCAACATCCTCTACCCGACTTGCGTTTTTATTACGCTAAACCAGATGACCGAAAAGAGCGTGTACGAACACGTTGATTACAGTACTTCGCAATTTTTTTTTATTAGAAGCATCCCCGATAGCGAAAATTGCTCTTTTCTCCTCTAGCAAATTCAGAATTTCATTGTGGAAGCTGGACAACAATTTCAGTAGGGATAACCACTTTGGAGCCATAAATTAAACTGAAAGGTGTTTCCCTTTTGCTTCCTGTTGGTGTCATTTAAAACGCCCATAAAACCTTCAGTAACTCATCTACATAACCTTTATTTTAGTTTTAACACCCTAACGAGCTACAAAACCCTATCAGATGTAGTATTTTAGGTTATCGTCCCAAGAGAGTGTAGATGCGTTTTAAGTTGATTTATTAGATAACTTAGCTCTTCATAAAGAACTAAGGATAGATTTTTATGTATTTTAAGATTATAGATTCTTATCTCTTAGAAAAAGATGATTGAAGATAAACAAAATAACAAAAGATAAAGCAGAAAATAAAGATTCAAAATAAATAATTATAAATAAAAGCAATTACATGAACGAATAATTTATACGGGAATTATATACTAACACAAATCAAGATAACAATCATAAACCAATTATTATCCCTAAGCAGGTTAAGACAAGTGTTGTATAATATTCAATAAACAGGACTTAAAGAATATGCTAGACACGTGATGTGCATGACTAACATCTCAATTCTTTGTATTCAATTCAATTCAATTACATGATACATATTAACCTTATGATGCAGATCAAACTCTATTATATAAGCGTAACTCATATTTAACAAATTAACACTAATTATGTTGTTTAATTTAGTTGCATGCAATTCAGTTTAACAAGTTTGATTGACTAGATCTAAACAAGTCGCATGAATCGAATAATAGATCATTGGATTAAGTATTAATCAATATTAAATCATGTTATCGAATCATTAAGCATGGCAAATGTAGTGACCCGAACTTTTCCATATTTATATATATTAAATGAAATTGATATTTACATGATTAAATGTTTCTAACATGTTAAGCAATCAAACTTGTTAAGACTTGATTAATTAAAATGAGTTTCATGTAGACAATTGACCACCCGAGTTGACCGGCGATTCACGAACGTGAAAACTTGTAAAAAACTATATGATGATATATATATATAGTTAACATGATATTATGATAAGTAAGTATATCACTAGGTATATTAACAATGAGTTATATACATAAAAATGAGATTACTAAGTTAAGAAACTCGAAACGATATATATGACGATTATCGTTATAACAACGCCTTACTAAATACATATGTATCATATTAAGGTATTGTTACACTATATTTAACATGATAAAATAATAATTATATATATCATTATGTATGTTAACAATGAACTACATATGTAAAACAAGACTACTAACTTAAGAATTTCGAAACGAGGCATATATGTAACGATTATCGTTGTAACGACATTTTAATGTGTATATATATATATATATATATATATATATATATATATATATATATATATATATATATATATATATATATATATATATATATATATATATCATATTAAGATATATTCATACATCATAATATCATGATAATGTAATAATTTAACATCTCATTAGATATAATAAACAATGGGTTAACTACATTAAATGAGATCGTTAACTTAAAGATTTCAAAACAACACTTACATGTAACGACTAACGATGACTTAACGACTCAGTTAAAATGTATATACATGTAGTATTTTAAGATGTATTCATACACTTTTGAAAGACTTCAAGACACATATCAAAGTACTTCTATTTATCAAAAATGCTTACAATTGCATTCTCATTCATTTTCATCAACAATTCTACTCGTATACACCTGTATTCGTACTCGTACAATACACAGCTTCTAAATGTATTTAATATTGGTATATATACTCCAATGAATAGCTCTTAGCAGCTCTTGTGAGTCACCAAGACATGTGGGAACCATCATTTGACAAATAGCATGACTTATGAGCATGAAAACAAAAACTAGTAACCTTATATTGACTAAGCATTAGGCATTTTTTTCAAACAACACACACATCACATTTCTTTGAATTTCTAATCCAAATTCTCTCCATCTTAACTCTATCTAAGCTTAAGAACGTCTATACTTCAGTAATATTGATCATCTAGGTCAATCTAGCTTCAATTACAATCAAGAAACATCATCATTCAAGAACACATCAAGAACACTTCACAAATACTTTCAAGCTTACTAGCTTACTTCCAATCTTGCAAATCCATTTCAAGTGATCATCCAATCTCAAGAAATCTTTGTTATTTACAGTAGGTTATCTTTCTAAATCAAGGTAATACTCATATTCAAACTTTGATTCAATTTCTATAACTATAACAATCTTAATTCGAGTGATAATCTTACTTGAACTTGTTTTCATGTCATGATTCTACTTCAAGAACTTTCAAGCCATCCAAGATCCTTTGAATCTAGATCAATTTTTTTCACTTACAGTAGGTTTACCTACTAAACGTAAGGTAGTAATGATGTTCATAACATCATTCGATTCATATATATAAAACTATCGTATTCGAAGATTTGAACATGTAATCAATATAATATAGTTTAGTTAATTCTAAACTTGTTCGCAAACAAAGTTAATCCTTCTAACTTAACTTTTAAAATCAACTAAACACATGTTCTATATCTATATGATATGCTAACTTAATGATTTAAAACCTGGAAACACGAAAAATACCGTAAAACTAGACATACGCCGTCGTAGTGAAACCGGGGGCTGTTTTGGGTTAGAAAAATAAAAACTATCTTAATCTTTGAATTGGAAGTTTGTTTTTTGGAAAAATAATATTTCATATGAACATGATACTATATCCAAAAATCATGGTTAAACACAAAGTTGAAGTATGTTTTTCAAAATGGTCATCAAGATGTCGTTCTTTCGACAGAAATAACTACCTCTTTAAAAAGTGACTTGTAACCTGTATTTCCGAATATAAACTTATACTTTTTCTGTTTAGTTTCATAAATTTGAGTTCATTTTTAAACCATAGCAACTTGAATCACTCAAAACGGATTTAAAACGAAGAAGTTATTGGTAAAACAAGATTGGATAATTTTATTTGTTGTAGCTACGTGAAATTTGTAATAAATCTATACAAATCATAACTTAACTAACTTATATTGTATTATACATGTATTCTAACATATATTATGTAATCTTGGGATAACATAGACACGTATACAATGTTTTGACATATCATATCGACCCATCTATATATATTATTTGGGAACAACCATACTTTGATAGCTATACAGGGTTGAGGTTGATTCCAAAATAATATATATACTTTGAGTTGTGATCTAGCCTGAGACTTACATACAATGGGTCGTGAATTGATTCTAGATAATATATATTGATTTATTTCTGTACATCTAACTGTGGACAACTAGTTGTAGATTACTAACGTTGGACTGCTAACTTAATAAACTTAAGTCGTTAAAATGTAATAAAAAATGTTGTGAATATATTTCGATCATACTTTGATATATATGTATATATTTGTTATAGATTCGTGAATCAATCCGTGGCCAAGTCTTACTTTCCGACGAAGTAAAAATCTGTGAAAGTGATTTATAGTCCCACTTTTAAAATCTAATATCTTTTAGGATGAGAATACATGCAGTTTTATAAATGTTTTACAAAATAGACACAAGTACGTGAAACTACATTCTATGGTTGAATTTATTAAACCAAATATGCCCCTTTTTAGTCTGGTAATCTAAGAATTAGGGAACAGACACCCTAATTGACGCGAATCCTAAAGATAGATCTATGGGCACTAACAAGCCCCAGTCAAAGAAATTGAACTACTTTAGTACTTCGATTTTATCATGTCCGAAGGGAGTCCCAGAATAATGGGGATATTCTATCTGCATCTTGTTAATGTTGGTTACCAGGTGTTTACCATATGAATGATTTTTTATCTCTATGTATGAGATGATGTTTATGAAAAATGGAAATATGAAATATTGTTTAAAAACTGCATTCGAAGATTTAAATTGATGTGTAATATTATTGTAAACCATTATGTAATAATCGTGTGAAAACTCTATATTTTAGATTATCATTATTTGATAATCGTCGTAATATTTTTAAACCTTTATCGATAAAATAAAGGTTATGGTTTGTTTTAAAATCGAATGCAGTCTTTGAAAACCGTCTCATATAGAGGTCAAAACCTCGCAACGAAATCAATTAATATGGAACGTTTATAATCGATATGAACGGGACATTTCAGCAAACAAGCATATTGAAACATATCAGATTCAAAACAGTTTAAATAATCATCACAGAAACTTGGTCTATACAGATCAGAAATAACCAGAAACTGTACAGAATGGAGCACGAAGCCTGCGGCTTATTCCAGTCAAGTCGTCGGCTTGTACTGGTGAAGTCGGTGACTTCATCTGATTCCTACACAAAGTTAGTTTTCGTCCACGCAACCACTATGAACATTTAGTTCATAGGGGTAGACAAAGAGAAATAGAAAAAGTAAATAAAACGTGATAAACAAGAGTATAAAGATAAAGTCATGTGCCTTTAAAAGGTAGACGAAAAGAAAAATTTATTGATAACTGTAAGACCCAAGTTCGAAATGTACATTTTGTATAAATAATAAAAGCTGGCAGGCTCATGTTTCAGCATTGGGCTGCGGCACGGCCAAATGGCCCGCGGCGCGGCTAGCGTCTGATGAGGATATCTTGTTTTATTTAAATTTAAAAGCAGGGGTAGTTTGGTCTTTTCACTTGAGGCCGGATTTAAGGCCACTAAAAGGCTATTTGGAGTCATTATTTCACATCCACCAACCTTATCTTCTCCACTTCAATTCTAGAGAGAGAAAACCCATTTGAGAGAGAGAGAGCTCAAATCAAGGAGGAGGAAGCTTGAGTCGGGTCAAAGCGCGAGTATTAAAGTTTTTCATCTAGTCACTAGCTACGTTTTGATTGTGGTGGTATCTTCTAAACTTGATTTTCTTTACCTTGATTTTTTTAAGGGTTAGGGTGTGGGTCAATGATGAACATAAAACCCATTTGTTAGTGATTTGGGGGTTTTTGGGTAAGATGGAGTTAAAAGAACCCAAGAATGATCAACCTAGGGTTTTAAAGTGATAATTTGTGTAGGGTCTTAAATGGTTAAGTTAGTCACTAGCACACCTTGATGTTGAGTAAATGGGTGTTAATTTAGGTTGTGGATGACCCAATGGGTGTGTTAACCTTGGAATGGGTCAAATGGGTCTTGGGTAACCAAAGTTTCCTAGCGTGTGTGAAAGTGCACTAACCTTGTGTTAATAAGTTTATTAAGACCTTAATCGACCGATGTTAGGGTTTTGGCGTAATCTTGACCTAGTGTTAGGGTTAAGGGTGCAAATGGGTTGAAATTTCACTTTAGGTGAATATGACACTAGGATGGTGAGTGAGTTGGTTGACCAACTTGATTGTATGATTGATTACACACATAATGTAATAGGTACGTACATTGAAGGTTGCGGGCTTGATTGCCTTTCACCAAAGGCGTTAAGGTGAGTGGAATAATTATATATGTATGTATATGATTTATTTACTTGTGGGATATGGGTTAAAGTTCGATGTTCACGATACCATATCCTAGTGTGTGTTATTATTTCGATGAGGGTTTAAAGTTCGATAGTGACGATACCTCATGTATGGATTTAAAGTTCGATGTTGACGAAGCCATATCACTATTGTAGTGACATTCGATGAGGGTTTAAAGTTCGATTGTGAAGATACCTCATATGTGGATTTAAGTTCGATGTTGACGATACCACATTAAGTAGGGCGGATGGGGATATAAGTTCGATGATGACGATATCATTCGTGGGACGAGTAGTAATTACTAATGGATGCTGTGAACATCAATGCGTTGTGTGTGTGGTTTATTATTTAGCATTTATATTGTCGAGTTATGTGCTAATGACGATGCTAGTTTTTACGTTTGGACAAGCTAACTTGTATGCATTGATATGCGGGTTTTATGCGTAGTGCGTAAGTGGGTACAAGTAGGTAAATTGTATATGTATATGTATAATTATTGCATTCACTAAGCATTTTGCTTACCCTCTCGTTGTTTACACTTTCTAGGCTCCGGCGTGGATAAAGGCAAGGGTATCCGTTTGGACGAGCGGGCTCCTTATACGTTCATGTTAGGGATTTGCTTTTGAAGTTCGACCTAGGATTTGGGTAGTTTAACCCCAAACGCCATGCACGGGTTCTTGTTTGGTATTTAAACTTGTCGGTTGAAACTTATATTTTGGGTTGTAAATGAGCGTATGAAGCTCGGTGGTCAAACACTCGAATTGTGGTCATTAATGAAATGTCCCGTTCATATTGATTATAAATGTTCCATATTAATTGATTTGACCTCTATATGAGACGTTTTTCAAAGACTGCATTCATTTTTAAAACAACCATAACCTTTATTTTATCGATAAAGGTTTAAAAAGCATTACGTAGATTATCAAATAATGATAATCTAAAATATACCGTTTACACACGACCATTACATAATGGTTTACAATAAAAATATATTACATCAAAAATAAGATTCTTGAATGCAGTTTTTACATAATATCATACAAGCATGGACTCCAAATCTTGTCCTTATTTTAGTATGCAACAGCGGAAGCTCTTAATAATCACCTGAGAATAAACATGCTTAAAACGTCAACAAAAATGTTGGTGAGTTATAGGTTTAACCTATATATTATCAAATCATAATAATAGACCACAATATTTCATATTTCAATATACATCCCATACATAGAGATAAAATTCACTCATATGGTGAACACCTGGTAACCGACATTAACAAGATGCATATAAGAATATCCCCTATCATTCCAGGAAATCCTTCGAACATGATAACAACGAATTCGAAGTACTAAAGCATCCGGTACTTTGGATGGGGTTCGTTAGGCCCAATAGATCTATCTTTAGGATTCGCGTCAATTAGTAGATCGGTTTACTAATTCTTAGGCTACCAAGTAAAAGGGGCATATTCGGCTTCGATCATTCACCCATATAATGTAGTTTCAATTACTTGTGTCTATTTCGTAAAATATTTATAAAACTGCATGTATTCTCATCCCAAAATATTAGATTTTAAAAGTGAGACTATAACTCACTTTCACATATTTTTACTTCGTCGGGAAGTAAGACTTGACCACTGGTCGATTCACGAACCTATAACAAATATGTACATATATATCAAAGTATGTTCAAAATATATTTACAACATTTTTTATTACGTTTTAATGGTTTTTAAATTTACTAAGTCAGTTGTCCTCGTTAGTAACCTACAACTAGTTGTCCACAATTAGATGTACAGAAATAAATTGATATATATTATCTTGAATCAATCCACGACCCAGTGTATACACATCTCAGGCTAGATCACAACTCAAAGTATATATATTTTTGGAATCAACCTCAACCCTGTATAACTAACTCCCACATTACTGCATATAGAGTGTCTATGGTTGTTCCAAATAATATATACACATGGGTCGATATGATATGTCAAAACATTTGCATACGTGTCTATGGTATCCCAAGATTACATAATATATTAAAATACATGTATAATACAATATAAGTTAGCTAGGATATGATTAATATAGATTTGTTAAACATTTCCCGTAGCTAAAATAATCAAAAAATATCCAATCTTGTTTTACCCATAACTTCTTCATTTTAAATCCGTTTTGAGTGAATCAAATTGCTATGATTTCATATTGAAATCTAATTTAAGAATCCAAACAGATAAATTATAGGTTTATAGTCGGAAATTTAAGTTACATGTCAATTACTAAAGAGGTACTCATTTTCGTCGAAAAAACGACATCTTGATGACCATTTTGGAAAACATACTTTCACTTTGAGTTTAACCATAATTTTTGGATATAGTTTCATGTTCATAAGAAAAATCATTTTTCCAGAAGAAAAACTTTTAAATCAAAGTTTATCATAGTTTTTAATTAACTAACCCAAAACAGCCCGCGGTGTTACTACGACGGCGTATGTCCGGTTTTACGGTGTTCTTCGTGTTTCCTGATTTTAAATCATTAAGTTATCATATAATATAGAACATGTGTTTAGTTGATTTTAAAAGTCAAGTTAGAAGGATTAACTTTTGTTTGCGAATAAGTTTAGAATTAACTAAACTATGTTCTAGTGATTACAAGTTTAAACCTTCGAATAAGATAGCTTTATATGTATGAATCGAATGATGTTATGAACATCATTACTACCTCAAGTTTTCTGGATAAAGCTACTGGAAATGAGAAAAATGGATCTAGTTTCAAAGGATCCTTGGAAGGCTTGAAAGTTCTTGAAGCAGAATCATGACACGAAAACAAGTTCAAGTAAGATTTCCACTCGAAATAAGATTGTTATAGTTATAGAAATTGAATCAAAGTTTGAATATGAGTATTACCTTGTATTAGAAAGATATCTTACTATAAATAAGAAAGATTTCTTGAGGTTGGATGATCACTCTACAAGATTGGAAGTAAGCTAGCAAACTTGGAAGTATTCTTGATTTTATGAAACTAGAACTTGTAGAATTTAGGAAGAACACTTAGAACTTGAAGATAGAACTTGAGAGAGATCAATTAGATGAAGAAAATTGAAGAATGAAAGTGTTTGTAGGTGTTTTTGGTCGTTGGTATATGGATTAGATATAAAGGATGCGTAATTTTGTTTACATGTAAATAAGTCATGAATGATTACTCATATTTTTATAATTTTATGAGATATTTCATGCTAGTTTCCAAATGATGGTTCCCACATGTGTTAGGTGACTCACATGGGCTGCTAAGAGCTGATCATTGGAGTGTATATACCAATAGTACATACATCTAAAAGCTGTGTATTGTACGAGTACGAATACGGGTGCATACGAGTAGAATTGTTGATGAAACTGAACGAGGATGTAATTGTAAGCATTTTTGTTAAGTAGAAGTATTTTGATAAGTTTCTTGAAGTCTTTCAAAAGTGTATGAATACATATTAAAACACTACATGAAAATACATTTTAACTGAGTCGTTAAGTCATCGTTAGTCGTTACATGTATATGTTGTTTTGAAACCTTTAGGTTAACGGTCTTGTTAAATGTTATTAACCCATTGTTTATTATATCTAAAGAGATGTTAAATTGTTACATTATCATGATATTATGATATATAATATATCTTAGTATGATATATATACAGTTAAATGTCGTTACAACGATAATCGTTACATATATGTCTCGTTTCGAAATCATTAAGTTAGTAGTCTTGTTTTTACATATGTAGTTCATTGTTAATACACTTAATGATATATTTACTTATCATTTAACATAATTAACCAAGTGTATCAATATCTTAATATGATTCACATGTACTTAGTAAGACGTTGTTATAACGATAATCGTTATATATATCGTTTCCGAGTTTCTTAATTTAATAGTCTCATTTTTATGTATATAACTCATTGTTAAAATACCTAATGAGATACTTACTTATCATAATATCATGTTAACTATATATATAATCATTTAGTTTTTACAAGTTTTAACGTTCGTGAATCACCGGTCAACTTGGGTGGTCAAATGTCTATATGAAACCTATTTCAATTAATCAAGTCTTAACAAGTTTGATTGCTTAACATGTTGGAAACACTTAATCATGTAAATAACAATTTCATTTAATATATATAAACATGGAAAAGTTCGGGTCACTACAGTACCTACCCGTTAAATAAATTTCGTCCCGAAATTTTAAGCAGTTGGAGGGGTTGACGTATCTTCTGGAAATAAGTGCGGGTATTTCTTCTTCATATGATCTTCTCGTTCCCAGGTGAACTCGGGTCCTCTACCAGCATTCCATCGAACCTTAACAATTGGTATCTTGTTTTGTTTAAGTCTTTTAACCTCACGATCCATTATTTCGACGGGTTCTTCGATGAATTAAAGTTTTTCGTTGATTTGGATTTCGTCTAAGAGAATAGTGAGATCTTCTTTAGCAAAACATTTCTTCAAATTCGAGACGTGGAAAGTGTTATGTACAGCTGCGAGTTGTTGAGGTAACTCAAGTCGGTAAGCTACTGGTCCGACACGATCAATAATCTTGAATGGTCTAATATACCTTGGATTTAATTTCCCTCGTTTACCAAATCGAACAACGCCTTTCCAAGGTGCAACCTTAAGCATGACCATCTCTCCAATTTCAAATTCTATATCTTTTCTTTTAATGTCGGTGTAGCTCTTTTGTCGACTTTGGGCGGTTTTCAACCGTTGTTGAATTTGGATGATCTTCTCGGTAGTTTCTTGTATTATCTCTGGACCCGTAATCTGTCTATCCCCCACTTCACTCCAAAAAATCAGAGACCTGCACTTTCTACCATAAAGTGCTTCAAACGGTGCCATCTTAATGCTTGAATGGTAGTTGTTGTTGTAGGAAAATTCTGCTAACGGTAGATGTCGATCCCAACTGTTTCCGAAATCAATAACACATGCTCGTAGCATGTCTTCAAGCGTTTGTATCGTCCTTTCACTCTGCCCATCAGTTTGTGGATGATAGGCAGTACTCATGTCTAGACGAGTTCCTAATGCTTGCTGTAATGTCTGCCAGAATCTTGAAATAAATCTGCCATCCTTATCAGAGATAATAGAGATTGGTATTCCATGTCTGGAGATGATTTCCTTCAAATACAGTCGTGCTAACTTCTCCATCTTGTCATCTTCTCTTATTGGCAGGAAGTGTGCTGATTTGGTGAGACGATCAACTATTACCCAAATAGTATCAAAACCACTTGCAGTCCTTGGCAATTTAGTGATGAAATCCATGGTAATATTTTTCCATTTCCATTCTGGGATTTTGGGTTGTTGAAGTAGACCTGATGGTTTCTGATGCTCCGCTTAAACCTTAGAACACGTCAAACATTCCCCTACGTATTTAGCAACATTGGCTTTCATACTCAGCCACCAAAAATGTTTCTTGAGATCCTTGTACATCTTCCCCGTTCCAGGATGTATTGAGTATCTGGTTTTATGAGCTTCTCTAAGTACCATTTCTCTCATATCTCCAAATTTTGGTACCCAAATCCTTTCAGCCCTATACCGGGTTCCGTCTTCCCGAATATTAAGATGCTTCTCCGATCCTTTGGGTATTTCATCCTTTAAATTTCCCTCTTTTAAAACTCCTTGTTGCGCCTCCTTTATTTGAGTAGTAAGGTTATTGTGAATCATTATATTCATAGATTTTACTCGAATGGGTTCTCTGTCCTTCTTTCTCAAGGCGTCGGCTACCACATTTGCCTTCCCCGGGTGGTAACGAATCTCAAAGTCATAATCATTCAACAATTCAATCCACCTACGCTGCCTCATGTTCAGTTGTTTCTGATTAAATATGTGTTGAAGACTTTTGTGGTCGGTATATATAATACTTTTGACCCCATATAAGTAGTGCCTCCAAGTCTTTAATGCAAAAACAACCGCGCCTAATTCCAAATCATGCGTCATATAATTTTGTTCGTGAATCTTCAATTGTCTAGACGCATAAGCAATTACTTTCGTTTGTTGTATTAATACACAACCGAGACCTTGCTTTGAGGCGTCACAATATATCACAAAATCATCATTCCCTTCAGGTAATGACAATATAGGTGCCGTAGTTAACTTTTTCTTCAATAACTGAAATGCTTTCTCTTGTTCATCCTTCCATTCAAATTTCTTCCCTTTATGCGTTAATGCAGTCAAGGGTTTTGCTATTCTGGAAAAGTCTTGGATGAACCTTCTGTAGTAACCAGCTAGTCCTAAAAACTGGTGTATGTGTTTTGGAGTTTTTGGGGTTTCCCACTTTTCAACGGTTTCAATCTTTGCTGGATCCACCTGAATACCTTCTTTGTTCACTATGTGACCGAGGAATTGAACTTCTTCCAACCAAAATGCACACTTTGAAAACTTAGCGTACAGTTTTTCTTTCTTTAACAACTCTAGCACTTTTCTCAAGTGTTCTTCGTGCTCTTGATCATTCTTCGAGTAAATAAGTATGTCATCGATGAAAACAATGACAAACTTGTCAAGATATAGCCCACACACTCGGTTCATGAGGTCCATGAACACAGCTGGTGCGTTAGTCAATCCAAATGGCATAACCATAAACTCGTAATGACCGTAACGCGTCCTAAAAGCAGTCTTTGGAATATCATCCTCCTTCACCCGCATTTGATGATATCCAAAACGTAAATCGATCTTCGAATAAACATACGAGCCTTGTAGTTGATCAAATAAGTCGTCGATTCTCGGTAGTGGGTAGCGGTTCTTGATGGTAAGTTTGTTCAACTCTCGGTAGTCGATACACAACCTGAATGTACCATCTTTCTTCTTGACAAACAAAACAGGAGCTCCCCACGGTGATGTGCTTGGTTGAATGAAACCACGCTCTAAAAGTTCTTGTAATTGGCTCTGAAGTTCCTTCATTTCGCTAGGTGCGAGTCTGTATAGGGCACGAGCTATTGGTGCAGCTCCCGGTACAAGGTCTATTTGAAATTCAACGGATCGGTGTGGAGGTAGTCCCAGTAATTCTTTCGGAAATACATCGGGAAATGCTTTTGCGACGGGAATATCATTGATATTCTTTTCTTCGGAATTGACTTTCTCGACGTGTGCTAACACATCATAGCAACCTTTTCTTATTAGTTTTTGTGCCTTCAAGTTACTAATAAGATTTAACTTTGCGTTGCTCTTTTCTCCGTACACCATTAAGGGTTTTCCTTTTTTCTCGTATAATGCAAATTGCATTTTTGTAACAAACGATCTCTGCTTTCACTTCTTTTAACCAGTCCATACTGATTATCACATCAAAACTCCCTAACTCTACTGGTATCAAGTCAATCTTAAATGTTTCGCTAACCAGTTTAATTTCTCGATTCCGACATATATTATCTGCTGAAATTAATTTACCATTTGCTAATTCGAGTAAAAATTTACTATCCAAAGGCGTCAATGGGAAACTTAATTTAGCACAAAATTCTCTACTCATATAGCTTCTATCCGCACCTGAATCAAATAAAACATAAGCAGATTTATCGTCAACAAGAAACGTACCCGTAACAAGCTCCGGGTCTTCCTGTGCTTCTGCCGCATTAATATTGAAAACTCTTCCACGACCCTGCCCATTATTATTCCCCTGATTCGGGTAATTTCTAATAATGTGGCCCAATTTTCCACATTTATAACAAACAGCGTTGGTATTACTTGCTCCGTTTCGGCATTACTTGTTCCGGTATTATTTGCTCCCTTAGTTCTGTTAAACTTTGGTCCGTAGACCTCACACTTTGTTGCGCTATGACCATTTCTTTTACACCTATTGCAAAATGTCGTGCAAAACCCCTGGTGATTTTCTTCACACCTATGACCTGGCTGTTTTTGGTTTTTGTTGCCGTTGTTGTTATTGAGGTTGTTGTTGGGATTGTTATTGTTGTTGAAACGGTTGTTGTAGTTGTTGTTGTTGTTGTTGGGATGTTTGTTGTAGTTATTGTTAGGATTGTGGTTATTGTTGCGATTGTTGTTGCGGTTGTTGGGATAGTTGTTGTGATTGTGGTTGTAATTGTTATTGTTGTTGTACTGGTGATTCTTGTCACCGTTTTCCTCCCATTTCCTCTTGAGTTGTTTCGTGTTGGCTTCTTCAGTCACCTGCTCATTAATTCTTCCCTCAATCTGATTTATGAGTTTATGAGCCATTCGACTTGCCTTCTGTATAGAAGCGGGCTCGTGTGAACTTACATCTTCTTGAATCCTTACTGGTAACCCTTTTACAAACGCATCGATCTTCTCTTCTTCATCTTCGAATGCTCCCGGGCACAATAGGCACAACTATGTGAATCGCCGTTCATATGTGGTAACGTCGAACTCTTGTGTTCGTAACTCTCTAAGTTCTGCCTTGAGTTTATTGACTTCGTTTCTAGGACGGTACTGCTCGTTCATCAATTGCTTGAATGCCGACCACGGTAGTGCGTAAGCAGCATTTTGTCCTACCTGTTCAAGATAGGTGTTCCACCACGTTAATGCAGTACCTGTGAAGGTATGCGTAGCGGACTTAACTTTGTCCTCTTCAGTACACTTACTTATGGCAAACACCGATTCGACTTTCTCGGTCCACCGTTTCAATCCAATTGGTCCTTCGGTTCCATCAAATTCCAAAGGTTTGCAGGCAGTGAATTCTTTGTAGGTGCATCCTACACGATTTCTTGCACCGTTAGCTACATTGCTAGATTCAACATTATTGTTGGTATGTAGCGCAGCCTGTACTGCGGCTATGTTTGCAGCAAGAAAGGTACGAAATTCCTCTTCGTTCATATTCATGGTGTGTCGAGTAGTCGGTGCCATTTCCTTCAAAATAGACAACGAGTTAATCATACAGAATATTAAGAGTAGTCAATAGTATTTTGTAGCATAATATGAACTCATTTATAAAAGCTTTTTCTTCATATTAGCGTTTTATAAGTTTAAATTCGGGTACTACCTACCCGTTAAGTTCATACTTATTAGCTAATATACAATTCAACTACTACAATTCCATATCAAAAACTGATTATAATAATATATCACATACAAATATTCTTCAAACTTACAACTTCGCTATATTACATATAACATGAAATATAGTACACTATGATACAGGACAGTTTTGAAGATAAATCTAGTTAATACGCAAGCTGTTCAGCAAAGGAAATAAAGACACGTAATTCATAAGTTCAGAAACAAGTCATGCATTCTGGTTTTACTAAGACGACTTCCCATCCTTGGTCTTGTGGAAAATAACCGTTATGACCATTGGCTAGGCAGTATGTTGTAACGTCGTCAAAAGGACGAGGGTTTCGTAATGTCCAACAGCCCCGTAATAATCTAAAAACCTTGTTTCTCACCCCAACTACTGAATCCGTCACTTGTGGGAAGGTTTTATTTAAAAGTTACAATCCGATATTCTTTTTCTCACTTTGGTAAGAAGCGAACATCACTAACCCGTAAGCATAACATGCTTCTATATGTTGCATGTTAGAAGCTCTTTCTAATTCACGAAATCCTATGTTGGGATATGTTGAGTCAAAATAGGTTCTTAACCCGTAGCGTAAAATTGCATTTGGGTTCCCCGCATTTAATGCTTTAAAGAAAACATGGCATAACTTACGGTCTCCCCAATGTGATATACCCCACCTATCAAAGGAAAGCCTTTTATAAACTAAGGCATTTCCGGAAAGTCTTTCAAATATTTGAAAAGTTAATTTTGCCATAACTAAATGTGCTGACGAATTATGACCGACTCTAGACAAGATTTCCTCAATCATATCCTCTAGTAGGTCTTCTAAAATATTCGGTTGTCTACCCTTAACGTCCATTTTGTTTTTATACTGTAAAATAGACAAGGATTAGATTCGTAATAACAAATAATACAAGCAATTTTTACATAGAACATAAAAGTACAAGCACACTACAATACATTTATTACACAACATGCTCACACCCCTTTAATCTGAATCACTGGTTTCTTCTTCTTCGGACTTGGTTCTTTTTCCTAATCTTCTAGGGATATATGATGTTCCTCTAATACGAGTCGTCATTTTCCACATTGGTTTAGAAAAACCTGGTGGTTTAGAGGTTCCCGGGTTATTGTCACGATATTGAAAATATGGGTGTTGACGGTACATATAAAGTTCATCGGGGTCGGAATCAGATTTCTCTATTTTGATGCCTTTTCCCTTATTATTTTCTTTTGCCTCATTAAATTGGGTCAGGGTAATTTCTATAACATCATCAGAATCCTCATCAGGATCCGATTCATCGGAAAATTGGTAATTTTCCCAATATTTTGCTTCCTTAGCGGAAACACCATTGACCATTATTAATTTTGGTCCATTGGTTGAGGATTTTCTTTTATTTGACCGGTTTTCTGTGGTTCCTACTATTCCCCCTCCGGAACCTCTTCTTCTTCCGGTTCTTCTTCTTCTGGTTCCTCTTCTTCCGGTTCCTCTTCTTCCGGTTCTGTTTCCTCTTCTTCCGGTTCTTCGGGAACTTGTGAATCTTGACAATATATATTCGACTCTTCGTTATTATTAGGTGAGTCAATGGGATTTGTGCTAGAGGTAGACATCTATCACACAATATCAAATATGTTAAGAGATTAATATATCACATAATATTTACATGTTAATAATATATAGTTTCCAACAAAAATGTTAAGCAATCATTTTTAAAGAAAATACAGTCGAAGTTCAGACTCACTAATGCATCCTAACAAACTCGATAAGACACACTAATGCAAATTTTCTGGTTCACTAAGACCAACGCTCGGATACCAACTGAAATGTCCTGTTCATATTGATTATAAACGTTCCATATTAATTGATTTCGTCGCGAGGTTTTGACCTCTATATGAGACGTTTTTCAAAGACTGCATTCATTTTTAAAACAACTATAACCTTTATTTTATCAATAAAGGTTTAAAAAGCATTACGTAGATTATCAAATAATGATAATCTAAAATATACCGTTTACACACGACCATTACATAATGGTTTACAATAAGAATATATTACATCAAAAATAAGTTTTTTGAATGCAGTTTTTACATAATATCATACAAGCATGGACTCAAAATCTTGTCCTTATTTTAGTATGCAACAGCGGAAGCTCTTAATAATCACCTGAGAATAAACATGCTTAAAACGTCAACAAAAATGTTGGTGAGTTATAGGTTTAACCTATATATTATCAAATCATAATAATAGACCACAAGATTTCATATTTCAATATACATCCCATACATAGAGATAAAATTCATTCATATGGTGAACACTTTGTAACCGACATTAACAAGATGCATATAAGAATATCCCCTATCATTCTGGGAAATCCTTCGGATATGATAATAACGAATTCGAAGTACTAAAGCATCCGGTACTTTAGATGGGGTTCGTTAGGCCCAATAGATCTATCTTTAGGATTCGTGTCAATTAGTAGATCGGTTTACTAATTCTTAGGCTACCAAGCAAAAGGGGCATATTCGGCTTCGATCATTCACCCATATAATGTAGTTTCAGTTACTTGTGTCTATTTCGTAAAATATTTATAAAACTGCATGTATTCTCATCCCAAAATATTAGATTTTAAAAGTGGGACTATAACTCACTTTCACAGATTTTTACTTCGTCGGAAAGTAAGACTTGACCACTGGTCGATTCACGAACCTATAACAAATATGTACATATATATCAAAGTATGTTCAAAATATATTTACAACATTTTTTATTACGTTATAATGATTTTTAAATTTATTAAGTCAGTTGTCCTCGTTAGTAACATACACCTAGTTGTCCACAATTAGATGTACAGAAATAAATTGATATATACTATCTTGAATCAATCCACGACCCAGTGTATACACGTCTCAGGCTAGATCACAACTCAAAGTATATATATTTTTGGAATCAACCTCAACCCTGTATAGCTAACTCCCACATTACTGCATATAGAGTGTCTATGGTTGTTCCAAATAATATATACACATGGGTCGATATGATATGTCAAAACATTTGTATACGTGTCTATGGTATCCCAAGATTACATAATATATTAGAATACACGTATAATACAATATAAGTTAGTTAGGATATGATTAATATAGATTTGTTAAACATTTCCCGTAGCTAAAATAATCAAAAAATATCCAATCTTGTTTTACCCATAACTTCTTCATTTTAAATCCATTTTGAGTGAATCAAATTGCTGTGGTTTCATATTGAACTCTAATTTAAGAATCTAAATAGAAAAAGTATAGGTTTATAGTCAGAAATTTAAGTTACATGTCAATTACTAAAGAGGTAGTCATTTCCGTCAAAAAAACAACATCTTGATGACCATTTTGGAAAACATACTTTCACTTTGAGTTTAACAATAATTTTTTGATATAGTTTCATGTTCATAAGAAAAATCATTTTCCCAGAAGAACAACTTTTAAATCAAAGTTTATCATAGTTTTTAATTAACTAACCCAAAATAGCCCGCGGTGTTACTACGACGGCGTATGTCCGGTTTTACAGTGTTCTTCGTATTTCCAGGTTTTAAATCATTAAGTTTGCATATCATATAGATATAGAACATGTGTTTAGTTGATTTTAAAAGTCAAGTTAGAAGGATTAACTTTTGTTTGCGAACAAGTTTAGAATTAACTAAACTATGTTCTAGTGATTACAAGTATAAACCTTCGAATAAGATAGCTTTATATGTATGAATCGAATGATGTTATGAACATTATTACTACTCAAGTTTTCTGGATAAAGATACTGGAAATGAGAAAAATGGATCTAGTTTCAAAGGATCCTTGGATGGCTTGAAAGTTCTTGAAGCAGAATCATGACACGAAAACAAGTTCAAGTAAGATTTCCACTCGAAATAAGATTGTTATAGTTATAGAAATTGAATCAAAGTTTGAATATGAGTATTACCTTGTATTAGAAAGATATCTTACTGTAAATAAGAAAGATTTCTTGAGGTTGGATGATCACTCTACAAGATTGAAAGTAAGCTAGCAAACTTGGAAGTATTCTTAATTTTATGAAACTAGAACTTGTAGAATTTATGAAGAACACTTAGAACTTGAAGATAGAACTTGAGAGAGATCAATTAGATGAAGAAAATTGAAGAATGAAAGTGTTTGTAGGTATTTTTGGTCGTTGGTATATGGATTAGATATAAAGGATGTGTAATTTTGTTTACAAGTAAATAAGTCATGAATGATTACTCATATTTTTGTAATTTTATGAGATATTTCATGCTAGTTGCCAAATGATGGTTCCCACATATGTTAGGTGACTCACATGGGCTACTAAGATCTGATCATTGGAGTGTATATATCAATAGTACATACATCTAAAAGCTGTGTATTGTACGAGTACGAATACGGGTGCATACGAGTAGAATTGTTGATGAAACTGAGCGAGGATGTAATTGTAAGCATTTTTGTTAAGTAGAAGTATTTTGATAAGTGTCTTGAAGTCTTTCAAAAGTGTATGAATACATATTAAAACACTACATGAAAATACATTTTAACTGAGTCGTTAAGTCATCGTTAGTCGTTACATGTATATGTTGTTTTGAAACCTTTAGGTTAACGGTCTTGTTAAATGTTATTAACCCATTGTTTATTATATCTAAAGAGATGTTAAATTTTTACATTATCATGATATTATGATATATAATATATCTTACTATGATATATATACAGGTAAATGTCGTTACAACGATAATCGTTACATATATGTCTCGTTTCGAAATCATTAAGTTAGTAGTCTTGTTTTTACATATGTAGTTCATTGTTAATACCCTTAATGATATATTTACTTATCATTTAACATAATTAACCAAGTGTAACAATATCTTAATATGATTCACATGTACTTAGTAAGACGTTGTTATAACGATAATCGTTATATATATCGTTTCCGAGTTTCTTAATTTAATAGTCTCATTTTTATGTATATAACTCATTGTTAAAATACCTAATGAGATACTTACTTATCATAATATCATGTTAACTATATATATATAATCATATAGTTCTTACAAGTTTTAACGTTCGTGAATCACCGGTCAACTTGGGTGGTCAAATTTCTATATGAAACCTATTTCAATTAATCAAGTCTTAACAAGTTTGATTGCTTAACATGTTGGAAACGCTTAATCATGTAAATAACAATTTCATTTAATATATATAAACATGGCAAAGTTCGGGTCACTACAATTAAAACATGTAAACTATATTTAATTATGTGGCGGGAAGCCTTTTGTGTTGATGATTGTCGTCTAGCACGAATTTTGAGGCTTGTGTAATTTTGTATAAGCCAGAATCAGACTCGGAGTGGAGTCGCGCCGCGGCCCTAAAGGGGCGAGCCGCGGGAAACAGCGTATTTTGTTAACAGAAGTTTCAGCTAAGGCTGACCTTCAGCATTATAGTTAAGCCGCGCCTTAGTGCTGACAGCTTGTGATGTAAAAAAAAAAAAAATTTTGAGCTGATAATTGGGTTGGGTCGTTACAAGTGGTATCAGAGCATGTCTAAGGGATTTAGGCGACTTGTGATAGGTGCCTAGACTTAGACTCTATTGTATGTGGTTTATGCGGGACTTGTAGGATACGGGTCGGACCGGGATTTGTTAGTGCCTAGGTTTAGGTGAACTAACTTTGTTATAATTGTTTTGTTTTATGTTTGCAAGCATCAAGTGAGATAGACGTTGTACTAGCGAGTTGATTCGACGTGCTCGTGGGAACAATGTCTAGCTACCATTGTTACGGGTTCAAATCATGTCAAACAAGCGTTGTACGACGGGTGTCGAGCTAGATGGGGCGTTGTGGTGTATACTTGTCATTTCTATGCGTTTCATTGTTTAACCTATTTCGTTTCTTAGAATGAAGATGAGAAACGGGCACGATACCTATAACGGAGGTACGAGCAAAGACTCCAAGTTCACGGCTAAGGTTGAGGCCATCTTTAAACGTTAAAAAGTGGAATTTCTCACGGATGTCAGAAAGGTCTTCTAAGAATCGGTTGACGAGCAAATAACCGAGTTAATCAACGAATGAATGAATGCCGCAATCGAAGAGGCATTCGAAGCTAGAAACATTAATCATCATGGTGAAGGGGGCGATGGTAGTGGTGGACATGGAAAGCGAGACTTCCATTATAATAACTTCAAGGATGCTCAACCTCCTATGTTTAATGGGATGAGAGATCCGTTGAAAAGCACATGTTAGATCTCCGACATGGAGGGTGCTTTCCGTACCGGTGAATGCCCTCCCGAGAAGAAAACGAGATATGGTTCTAGTATGTTGCGTGAAGAGGCTAAGTTGTGGTCGGATGGTAAAATTCAAGTGTACGGGGAAGAGCAATGTATGAGCTTGTCATGGGATGAATTTAGAAAGGAATTCTTTAAGGAATACCAAACTCAAGCCGGCCTTAATAGAATCTGGGACGAGTTGTGCAGTTTGTGACAAGGTTTGATATACTTGGTTCCTCTTAAGTCTACCTTCTTCTCAAAGACTCATTTTTATCCGGAATATGTTGGTGATGATCAAATGTTGATGCAAGATTTCTATCGTACCTTAAGCAATGAGTTGAAGGGTAAGATTAGTCGGGGAATGGCTAAGTCTTTTGAAGAGTTGTTTGAGTTGGCTCGGGGTTTCGAACCGGAGGTCTTGAAAAGAAGTGAGTTGTCTTTATCTAAGAGAAAATTTGAAGGTTCGAGTCATTCGAACTTTTCAAACAAGAAGAACGAGAAGGGTTTCGAAAGCATTAATAGCGTGAAGAAGGGTGGTTTCGGGACTTCTATCCCTACTTGCTACAATTGTGGGGTACGAAGTCATTTGGCTCGAGATTGTATGAAGCCATCTTTAACAACTAAACTCACTTGTTTCTATTGTCAAAAAGGAGGGCATCAAAAGTCGGAATGTCCCAATTTGCGCACCGATAAAGTTAAAAAGCTAGAGAAGAAGGCGGGTACGGCTAGGGGATGAAACGATTTGATGACTAATGATGAAGCCAAACAATCTAATGAAGTTGTCTCAGGTACTTTCATGGTTAACTCTAATCCGGCAAGGATACTATTTGATAGCGGTGCTAATTTATCGTTTGTGTCTCTGCGATTTGTGTCTAAGCTTAATAAACCGCTAGCTAAGTTAAGTCATCCAGTAGAAGTAGAAATAGCGGATGGTAAGACGATGCTAGGGGTTCAAGAGTGTAATGATTGTAATGTTGTATTTGGTGCCGAAACTTTTAAAATCGATCTTATCCCGATGACATTGGGTGAGATTGATATCGTTGTTGGTATGGATTGGCTCGATCGTTATAGAGCCGATGTTGCATGCCATGAAAAGTTCATTTGTGTGAAGACCCCAAGTGGGGGAGATTTAATTATTCATGGTGAGAAATAGAGAAGACTTGTGCTATTATGCACTTATGCACGGGCACGTCGTTTCCTGAATAGTGGTGGCATGGCTTTTCTTGCCTATGTGGTTGATACTCGTGAAGAGCCACCATCCATTCGTGAAATTCCGGTGGTTAATGAATTCGAAGACGTTTTTCCGGATGAGTTACCGGGTGTTCCGGCAGAAAGACAAGTTGAATTTCGTATTGAGTTGGTTCCGGGGGCTACCCCCATTGCTAAAACTCCTTATCATTTAGCGCCGACGAAAATGCAATAATTTTTTAATCAAACCCGAGAATTTTTTGAAAAGGGTTTCATCTGACCGAGTGCTTCGCCATGGGGCACTCCGGTTTTATTCGTGAAGAAGAAGGATGGTAGTATGCGGATGTGCATCGATTATCGGGAGTTGAACAAAGTGACGATCAAGAATCGTTATCCATTGCCTCGAATTGACGATTTGTTTGACCAACTACAAGGTGCGACGTATTTTTTTAAAATTGACTTGCGGTCCAGCTATCACCAAATGCGGGTCTGTGAGGAAGATATTGAGAAAACGGCCTTTCGAACACGTTACAGGCATTTTGAATTTGTAGTTATGCCCTTCGGTCTTACGAATGCACCGGCGACATTCATGGACCTTATGAACCGAGTGTGACAACCTATGTTGGATAAGTCGATAATTGTGTTCAGTGATGACATTCTTGTCTATTCTAAGAGTATGAAAGAACATGAATACCATTTGCGCGAAGTGTTAGAGACGTTGCGGAAGGAGAAGTTGTATGCTAAATTCTCAAAATGTGAATTTTAGCTAACGGAAGTGCAATTCCTTGGTCATATTGTGAACAAAGAAGGTATTCAAGTGGATCCGGGGAAGATAGAGATGGTGAAGCGTTGGGGACAACTGACTACACCTACGAAAATTCGAAGTTTTCTCAAATTGGCCGGTTATTATCGTCGGTTTATCTAAAGAATTTTCTAAAATCTCCCCTCCATTGACGAAGTTGACGAGGAAGAATGTGAAATTTAATTGGGCTAATGAGCAAGAGATTGCTTTCCAATTGTTGAAAGAGAAATTGTGTCAAGCTCCGGTGTTAGTGTTGCCGAAAGGTATAGAAGATATGACGGTTTATTGTGATGCCTCATTAAATGGGCTCGGGTGTGTTTTAATGCAACGAGGAAAAGTCATTGCTTATGCCTCTCGACAATTGAAAGAACACGAAAAGAGGTATCGGACTCATGATCTTGAATTGGCGGCGGTGGTTCATGCGTTGAAGATTTGGTGACACTACTTGTATGGTGTCAAGAGTACGATTTATTCGAACCACAAGAGTTTGAAACATCTCTTTGACCAACGGGATTGGAATTATCGTCAATGTAGATGGATCGATGTGGTAAAGGATTATGATTGTGAGATACTTTACCATCCGGGTAAGGCGAATGTGGTCGCGGATGCGTTGAGTCGAAAGAGTCAACATCTGGCGATAAGAGTAGGATCGTTACGCATGACTATTACTAACGATTTCCTCGTGAAGCTTGGTGAGATTCAAATTGAAGCTTTTGTTAACAACAAGCATGAAGAACGAATCATTGGGAAAACGGAGTCTATTACCTTAGGCCCGCATGATTTGTTGTCCTTTCAAGGATGAGTGTGGGTGCCTAAGATGGGTGACTACCGACAAGTACTACTTGATAAAGCACATAAGTCAAAGTTTTCTATTCATCCGGGTGCGACGAAGATGTACCTCGATTTGAAGAAAGAGTATTGGTGGCCCGGAATGAAACGTGACGTGGTTAAGTATGTTGAACGATGCGTTACGTGTTTGCAAGTTAAAGCCGAACACCAAAATCCGTATGGTATGTTACAACCGTTAGAAATCCCGAAATGGAAATGGGAGCACATTACCATGGATTTCATCACAAAGTTACTGATCATATACATACGCATGTATATGTATATTTGTAGTGCGAAAAGCTACTTAAAGACAATAGATGCAAGACATTAAACCACGGTAAATGTAGACATGCGATTAGACTGCGCGGAATATTAAAGAGTGCGTAGGCTTCTCGCAGTACTTGTGCGGAATGCCTAAGTGCGCGCACATCTTACTTCCGCGTAGGTCTCAAACCTATAAATAGGGAGCTTGGCCTCTCATTTAAGGTTGTTGATTCTGGAAGAATTGCCCTAGCCATATTGATCTCTCTCGTGAGTTTGTCCAAGATTTGATCTTTGTTGGTTAAGGTAATTTACGAAGACCGGAACATGGTTGTTGATCGTTTAGCACTTAACGAAATATGACAATAAGGTCCCAAAATCCTAATCGACATCCATTGTACCCCCTCATTGCATTCAATCCTTAATTAACCTTTATTGGATAATCTAGGATTGATCAATTGGCGCCATCCGTGGGACACGAATAGAATTGAAATGAGAAATTTGCGTTCGTTTAATCGAGCTATTAAACTCATTTCTTAATTCTAATCGTGTTATTTTCTTTGTAACATTGCAGGAAAAAATAATCTCCTTGACAAAAGCTATAAGCTACACAAAATGAAGAAGCAACAAAAGCTTTTAGTCACAAAAAATATTGTGAATGTGGCAGATATGAATTTGAAGGTGCATGAAATGCACAAAACTTTTTTGGCCAAAAGTTCAACTAAAGTGCTTCAAAATGTGCAAGATGCGAAAATAATAAGCACAATACACAAGAAAAAAGGGCTTAAAAAGCGATAAGCAGCGGAAATGCTTGAAAAATGGCAACTTGCGCCTATCACTTTCCCGTTTAAACAAAACTGCGATATGTTCGATAAGCCGTTAGTCATATCGTGCAAGGTCGCGAATACTGGAATAAAAATTATGAAAATACATGTTGATACTGGCAGTAGCATAGATTTGATATACGAGCAATGCTTTCGCCAATTGCCAGAATGCATTAAGGCAGAACTGAAGGCAACCGCGATATCTTTGTCTGGTTTCACGGGTGAATCTGCATGGCCTATGGGGCAATTATCACTAAAGATTAAGTTGAGTGATGAAACAGACATAAAACTGACAAGATAAGCACAGCTAGACTTTTATGTTATACGGTCAGCTTCGAGTTATAACATGTTGTTGGGAAGATCCGCATTGTGCAAGCTTGGCATAGTACCGTCTACAATACACGAAATGGTTAAATTCACTACCTGCAAAGGTGTGGCAACAATCAACTCCATGGCTATGCAGCCAATTTGGGCGGCTATAAGCACGCAAGGCGCAGTTGTTGAACACAATATTGCAGAAGATAACATGGTTGTTGTAAACCGCAGATATCCTGATCAAAAAATAAAAATTGGCACCGAATTGGATGAGGCAATAAGAAAGAAGATTATACACTTACTTTTCGCGTACATGGATATGTTTTCTTGGAGTGAGCAAGATATGACTGACGTTCCGCGTGATGTTGCGAAACATAGATTAAATGCCAATCCTGCACTAAAGCTCATCGTACAAAAACGTAGAGGAATGGCTCCTAATCGCATGAAGTGGTTATGTGTGGAAGTTACCAAGTTAGTCAACGCAGACATTTTACGCGAAGTAAAATATCAAACATGGGTTGCGAACCCAGTATTGGTTAAAAAGCCTGATGATTCGTGGAGAATGTGCATAGACTTTAAAGACATAAACAAAGCTTGTCCAAAGGACAACTATCCACTTCCCGAAATAGATCTAAAAGTAGAGTCTCTGCATGCTTACCCATACAAATGTTTTTTAGACCCCGCAAAAGGGTATCATCAAATCCCAATTGTGCAAGAAGACGAGGATAAAACCGCTTTCCATACTGGAAAATGTATTTATTGCTATATTAAAATGCCTTTTGGACTCAAGAATGTGGGAGCAACTTATCAGTGATTAATTTACAAGGCATTCGAAGGCCAAATAGGCCGTACCCTTTAAGCTTATGTTAACGATCTTGTCATAAAAAGCAAAATGCAAGAGCAAATTTTGTTTGATATGGAAGAAACATTTGAAAGTTTGCGCAAAATCAATATGAAATTGAATCCATCTAAATGTAGCTTTGGAGAGAAAGAGGGCAAATTTTTAAGATATTATGTCACTGAGCAAGGCATCCAAGCCAATCCTAAGAAAATAATCGCAATTGAAAACATGACCGCGCCTAAGACTGTTAAAGAGGTGCAAAGTTTGACTAGAAAGATAGCGGCTTTGACCAGGTTCTTGTCCAAGGCCGAGAAAAGACAACTGCCTTTTTTCCGCACACTTAAAGTATAACGACCCGTCTAAATCCATATGGACAATTACATTACATTTGGTCTCATTGTGAGGTACTGACATCTATATGATACGTTTTAGAAACATTGCATTCGTTTTCAAAAGACAAACTTTCATTACAACGAAAGTTGACAGGTATGCATACCATTTTATAATATATCCAAACTATAAATGACTTGATCTGTCATCTACTTAATAATAATCTTGTTGAACTCAACGACTCGAATGCAACGTCTTTTGAAATATGCCATGAATGACTCCAAGTAATATTTTTAAAATGAGCAAATGCACAGCGGAAGATTTCTTTCAAACCTGAGAATAAACATGCTTAAAAGTGTCAACCAAAAGGTTGGTGAGTTCATTAGTTTATCATAATCCATCATTTCTATAATTTTAATAGACCATAAGATTTCATTTGTTTCATAAAAAGTGCAGGTCTGCTCACTGCTGTAAAATCCATTCATATGATGATCACCTGGTAACCGACATTAACAAAAATGCATCTAGCATATCCCCAAACATATAAATATTAAAGTACTTAAGCAGTTCAAATTCTCTGACTGGGGTTTGTCAAGGCCTATAGATCTATCTTTAGGATTCGCGTCAATTAGTGGACTGGTTCACTAATTCTTAGGTTACCAGACTAAAAAAAAAGATACGCGGTATAATAATTCAATCATAGAATGTAGTTCAAGTACTTGTGTCTATTGTGTCAAACATTTATAAAAGCGCATGTATTCTCAGTCTCAAAAATATATATTGCAAAAGCGTTTAAAAAGGGAGCAAATGAAACTCATGACACGATATTTTGTAGTAAAAATATTCATACGACGAAACTGAACAATGCAGGGTTGGCCTCGGATTCACGAACCTATATCATGTATATATATATATATTAACACATATAGTAGTAATCGAACAAATTTATATATTATTATTTGTGGTATATCTGTTATTCTAATTATTTATGTGTTCCATTAATAATTTAAATATATATTCATTTCATATATCTTACTTATTATAAAAATCAAAATAGAGTTAGGTTATATGTATTAGATATATTTTTATGTAATTAATATTTATTTGGTAAAATAATACTGGTAAATGAAAAGTTGTAATATCTTTACAATGTTAATAATAACAATAATTACAATTGTAGTAATTATATTAATAATAATAATAATAATAATAATATTATGATAATTAAAAATAATGATATTACTAATACTAATAATAATGATAATAATATTAATTGTATAATAATAATAATAATTACTTTAATCAATAATAATAATAATAATAATAAAGTAATTTATTTCACAAAGGTTACCGCTTCTGCAGAATCCACTTTTTCGTTATCTCCCCGACAATCGGCCTTATGGAAATCGCAGCAGGGTGATCACACCTCTGCTTGGCTAAGGGCAGTCCCTATTTTGGGGTTGGGTTAGACGATGAACGCAAAGACTTACCGATGTGTGTTGTGCTACCGGTTGGGTGTTCCATTGTTCTCTATCTCGACGGCATGCTCTGCCTGTTCAAGGGTTTTTACTGGGGATATTTTCGGGGATCACGCGGTGTCTTGTGCTGGTATGGTGGGTATTAAGCATCGACATAATGTTGTTCGAGATTCCCTTGTTGATGTTTGTTATCGATCTGGGATTTCAGCGAGAAAGGAGGTTGACATTGGGTTGTCTGGAGGGAACGACAGGGCCCTCAGACCTGCAGATGTGTTACTTTATTCCTGGGATTGTGGTCGCGATGTTTGTGTTGACTTGACAGGGTCTTCTCCTTTGACACAGTCTGGGCTTTCTGACTTTGTCCCTGGACGTGCTGTGGTTGATGCGGCTCGTCGGAAGCGGGTCAAGTACGAATCTAGCTGTCAGACGATTGGTTATGGTTTCATCCCTTTCTCATTTTCTTCCCTTGGGGAATTAGAAAAGGATGCTGTTTCTTTGCTAAAGCGGGTTCAGAAGAGTTCGATGGCGCAAGATATTGGTGCCGGTGCTGCTGCTCATATTTTTACTATGATAGGTTTTGCTATTGCTAGAGGTGTGGGGGCCCAGATTGTCTCTAGGCTCCCCACTAATTTTTTGTAAGTTTTAATACTTTTAAGTTTATAATAATAATAATAATAATAATAATAATAATAATAATAATAATAATAATAATAATAATAATAATAATAATAATAATAATAATAATAATAATAATAATATGACAATAATAATTATAATGAGTAACTACCTTCAAGCTTTTCCTAAAAAATATGCCTCAATCCGGACTCGAACGCGCAACCTCCCATTTAGCGAACATCCTTCCAAACCACTCCTTCACTTATTACTTTCTTTTAATAACTCGTGGGTTAAATAACTCAACCTATGTGGAACTGTTTGTTTTTCTTAAAACCCAAATAATATCATCACTAACACAATCAACCCGTCATCCTAATCAATATCCTTATCATAATCGGTTTTCATCAATATTATCCTAATCAATACTACGTTATCATGATCATATCATAGTGATTATCGTGTTACCATTCTCATTCATCTCGGTTGTCATTTTATGTATCATCCACCGACTTCGTTATCAATATCTATAGTGTAACCTCATCATCTCATCCTAAACATATCAACTTCTATCTCGCTGTAAACATCATCGTTCTCATCACAGTTTCATCTTCACGACCCTTATAATCATCCCATCATATATTCATTTTTCTCTCACGACAGATCACTTATTAATCCCACAAATATGAATTTTCACTCCTTAGGTTCATTATTAGATTAAGCCACCCAAGTTGACCCACCAATCCAAAATAATTGCAAGAAACTAAGTCCCACAATACTTTAAATATTCGATATGCTTAGTAAAAGGGTAATGGGTCAAGATTAAAGAGAAAAGAAAAACTACTTTAGTGTTTAACAATAATTACTAATCTCATCCGGTACTTATATCTTTCACTTACCAAAAATTGAGTTTTATACTAATATCAGTTGTGGTTTTCGTATGTGAAGTCGTGGTGTTTTGTTATCCCGAACCAAACAGCATCTATTTAAACAACAACATATTCAGCGATTGTGGGGTTTCAATGGTTATTATGGTGGGGATTGTGGTATTTTTCGATGATGAAAAAAAATAGTTATTTGTATTTTAAGTAATAATCGAATTCATGGTTGATTGGTGATAGAATGAAGTTAGAAATAAGAGAGGGAAAGAGAGAAGTGAGGATTGTCAAGGCTGCATTAAACAGAAAAGCTACAAGGTGGCGGCTTAAGATTGCAAAATCAGAAATAGTAGTAACGATGGTGGGTGTTGAATGTGTATAGCTATTATGGTGATGATAGTTATTGTGGTGGTTGATGGCTGTTTGAGTTCACGATCCCAACAGGAAAAAAATTAATAAAATGTGGTGGAGGCTTGGTGGTTTTAGGTGACGAGCTCATGAAGAAGGAAGAACAAGGAACAACACGAAAACAGTAGCCTATTTTGATGGATTACGAATTGAAGGTGGTGATGAGGTGATGGTTTTCTCGAATGGTGGTAGCAATCAGGTAAATAACAGAAAGAGAGGGTTGCATATGGAAATCTAATGATGAATGGAGTGGCTGTTTGATATCCATGTATGTATCTCACATATGTACATATATATGATGATATAAAATAAAGCAAGGAGATATATTTGAGTTTTGTTCGAATGGCACGAGTAGTACAAGTTTATTGATGGTTAAGTTTGTGAGTTGTAGGGTTTGTGATTGTAGTGATAGAGTGGCGGTTTGGTTGATCGAAATAGAAACGTTAGTGGTGTTGCAGAAATAGTTAGAGAAAACATAAAAGTGGGTTTGCAAATTGCAAAAATGATGGAGGGTGGTAGTCTTCTTGGTCATGTGCAACAGAAACACATAAATGCGTGTAGCAACATTTTACTATTATTGGTGGTGATTGATTTTCGATGATGAGAGGGAGAGATGAAAGTGGTGTTTGTTCTCGATTGAAGTGGTGATCTTGGTGGTACAACAACAATCGCAGGTGGTCTCCAATGGTGGTGGTTGAGTTAGATGAAAGTGGTGGTGATTGGTGTGGTTCGAATGGGTTGTAAACGAAAGCAATCAACAGCAAAGATAAGAAAGTAATGGAACCATGGTGGTGGATGTTGATCTAGTGAAGCTTGACAAAAATATAAGAACCAGAAAGATGTTTGAGAGAGTTTTATTAATATTGTATGTAATATATATATATATATATATATATATATATATATATATATATATATATATATATATATATATATATATATATATATATATATATATATATATATATATATATATCTCTTTAATCAATCCGGATGAAATGAAAGAAAGCAGAAAGTACCAATCAGACCATAATTAAGAAATACAAAACAAGAAAAGGCTAGAATCGACTTCTAACAGAATTTGTTGTTATTGTAAATGATTCTCGACAGGATATCAATCAGGGAAAAGGAAATTAACAAAATCAAAAAGTAGAAAGGGATAGATATAGGTATATAACTGATTCGTACCATTATTTAATATAGATATATAACAAAATTTTGTTTATATCTGAATTGTTATATTTTAGTATTACAATTTATAAATATAATATGTTAAAATAAGATAATGATAATTTAGTATTATTACTAATGAAATGCCTCGTTTATATCGATTATAAATGTTACATAATAATTGATTTTATTGCGAGGTATTTAACCTCTATATGATACATTTTACAAACATTGCATTCGTTTTTAAAGACAAATTTTCATTTCATCGAAGGTTGACAGGCATGCATACCATTTCATAATATCCAACCTATAAATGACCTAATCTGTCATTTACTTAATAATAATCTCTATTGAACTCAACGACTTAAATGGAACGTCTTTTGAAATATGTCATGAATGACTCCAAGTAATATCTCTAAAATGAGCAAATGCACAGCGGAAGATTTCTTTCAAATCTGAGAATAAACATGCTTAGAAGTGTCAACCAAAAGGTTGGTGATAGTGCTCCAAATGAACATATATTTAGTATCAATATCCTTCCAATATGTAAAGCTTTTAGTTGCAATTGTTCTATTTTTATGTAATATTCGTTTAAATAAATAAGTGCGAAGACAAAAGATAAAAACGATGATTTGAAGACGCAAATGACCAAAAAGCTTAAATGTACAAGTTACAATCCAAGTGGTTCCAATTATTGATAATTAACGTCTAAATATTGACAAGAGTACAAGTCGCGGAACGCAAAGTACAAGATATCTACGCGTACGAAACGACGTTCGAAAATCCGGAACCGAGACATAAACCGAGTATCAACGTACGACTCAACGGAGCTAAAATTACAAGTCAACTATGCAAAAGAATATAATATAATATATATATAATTATATAAAATTAAATATTATTATATTATTTATTATAATATTCAGCAGCCCACGTTTAACTCAATTTAGTGAGCTGGAATCCGAAGCTCCACACTCGCGGAGCTTTCAGGCACAAAAGTACCGCACTCGCGGAGCTGTACAGTTCAAAGTGGGCCTATAAAAGCTCACGCATTCTGCTCGAATTCTACACATCTTTTTCTTTTCCTTCATCAATGTAATATATAATTATATTATAATTTTAATTTAAGTTAATTTTAATAACAAAGTTATGGTTTAGTTGAGTTATTGTAAGAAATATTTTACAGGTTTTAAGTCGGAACTCTGTCCGTGTAAAGCTACGCGATTAAATACCACTGTAAGCTATGTTCTTCCTTTTTAAATTAATGTCTCGTAACTAAGTTATTATTATGCTTATTTAAGCCGAAGTAATCGTGATGTTGTGCTAAAATATTAAGACGGGGTTATTAGATTTTTTACCATAATTCGGGTTTAGACAAAAGACCGACACTTGTGGACATTGGACTATGAACTATTAATAGATGGGGGTATTGTCTAATCGAATGACTACTCATTAGAATCTGTCGAACTGATAATGCTAAAAACGAACATATATTTCATAGCATTATCCCTCAAGAAAGACAAGCTTTTAGTTGCAATTGTCCTATTTACAAGTGATATTCGTTTAAATAATAAAAGGTGAAGACAAAAGACAGATTCGACGAATTGAAGACGCAAACGACCAAAAACCTCAAAAGTACAAAATACAATCAAAGAGGTTCCAATTATTGATAAGAAATGTCTCAAAATTACAAGAGTACAAGATTCAAAACGCAAAGTACAAGATATTAAATTGTACGCAAGGACGTTCGAAAATCCGAAACCGGGACCAGAGTCAACTCTCAACGCTCGACGCAACGGACTAAAAATTACAAGTCAACTATGCACATAAATATAATATAATATTTAAATAATTCTTATAATTATTTATATATTATATTTATTTAATTAAAACGTCGACAAACAAGAAAACAATAATTTTGAGCTGTCACCTACCACCATGCGATCGCATGGCCTGGAGGCACAAAAGTCATGCGATCGCATGGCCAACTTTTTCAGTTCACAGGCCTATAAATTTCGAGCTTTGGTGCACCATATATCCATCAATCTCTCTCTATCTATACGTAAATATTTATATTTATATTATAATTTTAATTTTAATTTTAATTTTAATTCTAATAATAAGGGTATGTTAGCGAATGTTGTAAGGGTGTAAGTCGAAATTCTGTCCGTTTAACGCTACGCTATTTTTAATCATTGTAAGTTATGTTCAACCTTTTTACATTAATGTCTCGTAGCTAAGTTATTATTATGCTTATTTAAATTGAAGTAATCATGATGTTGGGCTAATTACTAAAATTGGGTAATTGGGCTTTGTACCATAATTGGGGTTTGGACAAAAGAACGACACTTGTGAAAATTAGACTATGGGCTATTAATGGGCTTTATATTTGTTTAACTAAATGATAGTTTGTTAATTTTAATATAAAGATTTACAATTGGACGTCCCTATAAATTACCATATACACTCGATCGGACACGATGGGCGGGATATTTATTTGTACGAATAATCGTTCATTTAACCGGACACTGGAATGGATTAATAGTCACTAGAATTATTAAAACAGGGGTGAAATTATATACAAGGACACTTGGTGTAATTGTTAACAAAGTATTAAAACCTTCGGTTACACGCAGTCGATAACCTGGTGTAATTATTAAACAAAGTATTAAAATCTTGTTACAGTTTAAGTCCCCAATTAGTTGGAATATTTAACTTCGGGTATAAGGATAATTTGACGAGGACACTCGCACTTTATAATTATAACTGATGGACTGTTATGGACAAAAACCAGACGGACATATTAAATAATCCAGGACAAAGGACAATTAACCCATGGGCATAAAACTAAAATCAACACGTCAAACATCATGATTACGGAAGTTTAAATAAGCATAATTCTTTTCTTTCATATTTAATTTCCTTTATTTTACATTTAATTGCACTTCTAATTATCGCACTTTTATTTATTGTCATTGTATTTAATTGCACTTTTAATTATCGTACTTTTTAATTATCGCAATTTTATTTTATCACACTTTTATTTATCGCAATTTCATTATCGTTATTTACTTTACGCTTTAAATTTAGTCTTTTATTTATTTTTAATATTTTACATTAGGTTTTAACTGCGACTAAAGTTTTAAAAATCGAAAAACCGATCATTAAACGGTAAAAACCCCCCATTATAATAATAATATTACTTATATATATATTTGTATTTTTATAAAATAAAACTAATATAGCGTTAAGATTTGTCTAAAAGATTCCCTGTGGAACGAACCGGACTTACTAAAAACTACACCACTGTACGATTAGGTACACTGCCTATAAGTGTTGTAGCAAGGTTTAAGTATATCCATTCTATAAATAAATAAATATCTTGTGTAAAATTGTATCGTATTTAATAGTATTTCCTAGTAAAATTTAATAGTATTTTAAACCCCTTAGCTTTAACCATCACGAACCTATCTTCAAATTAGTTAATCTAATAATTATTAAATGATTATGCATGTCCTATTTAGTGACATTTATACGACATCTTTACGATCATTTAATTAATTATTCGGGTTGGGTAATTGATTATTCAAACTGATCAAGTGGGTAAATTAATGTTCATATCTTATTAAAACAGGGGTGGATTACATACAAGGATAATTGGTGTAATTGTTAACAAAGTAATAAAACCTTGGATTACACGCAGTCGATAACCTAGTGTAATCATTAAACAAAGTATTTAAACCTTGTTACAGTTCGAATCCCTAATTAGTTGGAATATTTGACTTCGGGTATAAGGGTAATTTGACGAGGACACTCGCACTTTATATTTATGACCGATCGACTATTATGGACAAAAACTAGATAGGTTTCAAATAATCCATGACAAAAGGACAATTAACCCAGAGTAATAAATTAAAATCAAAACGTCAAACATCATGGTTACGGAAGTTTAAATAGGCATAATTGTTCTATTTTATATCTCATCGTATTTTTATTTACTGTCATTTTATTTATTGTCAATTTAATATTGTTATTTATTTTATACACTTTAATTATTGTCATTTATCTTTACGCTTAAAATATAAAATCCACAAACCGGTCATTAAACGGTAAATCCCCTTTTATAATAATAATATTACTATGTATAATTATATATATTTTATATAAATATAGTTGTTAAAAATATAGCGTTAAACTCAGCTAGCTCCCTGTGAAATGAACCGGACTTACTAAAAACTACACTACTCTACGATAAGGTACACTGCCTATAAGTGTTGTAGCAAGGTTTAGGTATATCCCATCTAATAAATATATAAAACTTGTATCATATTTCGCCGTATTTCATATTAAAAATAATAGTATTTCGTACTACACCTCGCACACATTAAGTTTTTAGCGCCGCTGCCGGGGACTCAGCGAAATACTATATTTTTAATCTATATTTGTAAAAATATAATTATATATAAGTTTGAAAAAAATATAAAAATATAAAAAAATTAAAAAAATAAAATTAAAAAATAAAAATAAAAATAAAAAAATAAAAAAATATATTTTTAAGAGTTTGTTCAAAATATATAAAATTATAAAGTATTTTTATTTTTATTTGTAGTTTTTAAATTATAAGTTTATTTTATTTTATATAAATTATTTTGTAAAATTAAAATCTTGTAAAAATTAAAAACAGCAACTAGGCCCAAATCTGGCCGAAGCCCAAAACTGAAGCCCACACAGGAATACTACCAGGCCGAACATGTTTTAAGCCCGAACCGGATCCATCACTGTTTAAATCTGCAATCGCGGGGCTTCAAAGGTATAAACCGCAGCAATCGCGGAGCTGCTCTGACAGCTGATACCTAGGATCATTAATTACATAATTAAGGTTTAATTTTTAATTATTATTATTTAAAACCTAATTAGGGTTTATATTTAATATTTAGTTTTTGTTTTTAATTAATTTGTATTTTAAGTTTTAGTTATTATTATTTATATTAATACTTTTATAAATAATAATATAAAAATAATATTATTATTTTTTATAAAAATTGTATTTTTATCACTTTAATTTCTTTTTGTATTTTTTTTATCAGTTATTCGTAATTTTTATATTTATCGTTCGTAATTAGTTTTAAACTTTGTTTTTGCCGTAATTATTTCATATTTCTAGATTTTTAGGCTTTGCCGTAAAATCTCATAAGTGCTTTTTCTTTAGATTAAGATTTAAGTGCTTTAGAATTTTGCGACGTCGCTTATCGCTTTAGTATTTAATAGATTTTAGTGCCTAATTAAGTTATTGCCGTTTTGGATATAGAATTCCTTTTAAGCTTTAATACCTTTAGACGTAATTTTTAATTTTTAGTTTTTAGACTTTTAAGTTTCGACGCTCTACTTTCTTATTTTTGTTTTTCGACTTTTTATTTTTCGACGTTTGTTTTTCGATTCTTATTTTTCGACGCGTTTTTTCTTTCTCATTTCTATGCTCTAGTTTTTAGGACATAGAATTTTCTTTATTTTCTTTAAACTTCGACGGAAAAATTATTTTAAGCGGTTAAATTGATAGATATCCAAAATTTTCTGCTTCGTAGTAATAGTTGGATTTGTTAGTGGCTGAGTTGTGGATTTTCCGACTTAAAGGATCCTGGCTCCCTGCTGCATCTTTTGGCTATTCGAAACGTGGGCAAAAGCAGAAAAGTCTATTAATTTAATAACTTATATAATTTTTATTTTTATAACTAATAGGATATTCAGTGAATACACCGAGCAAAATGTTCACCACCTTTCATACGTTCACCACATGTAACTCGATCAAGACATCTAGCTAATATTGCCGTTGTTGATTTTTCTTTAGAATCATCATCTAGTCGAACGAGTACTCCAATTCAAATTTCCGATAATCTATTTTTTGAACCTGACCTCACAATTGAGAACCCAGAGGATATTCAAGGACAATTCCAAGATCCTGAACCACTAATCATTCCTCCTGAACCACAAACCGTTAAATCAGAATCTTCTAGTGATTTGAATTCAACAATTTCAAATATGGAAATAACGGAACCTCTAAGTATGGAAGATCGAATGAGAGCTACACGCACTGGCCAAGGAAATGCCATTACGCAACCAGACATTAATGCGCCAGATTATGAAATCAAAGGACAAATCCTACACATGGTAACTAATCAGTGCCAATATAGTGGTACGCCAAAAGAAGATCCAAACGAACATCTTCGAACCTTTAATAGGATATGTACTCTATTCAAAATCAGAAAAGTTGAGGATGAACAGATCTATCTCATGTTGTTTCCCTGGACTTTAAAGGGAGAAGCCAAAGATTGGTTAGAATCATTACCTGAAGGGGCGATTGATACATGAGATGTTTTAGTTGATAAATTTCTTAAAATATTCTTTCCGGCATCTAAAGCCGTGAGACTTCAAGGAGAAATTGTTACGTTCACGCAAAAGCCAAATGAAACTCTATATGAGGTATGGACAAGATTCGGGAAGTTGTTGAGAGGATGTCCTCAACACGGTTTAGACACTTATCAAATAGTACAAATATTCTACCAAGGTGTCGACGTTGCTACACGAAAAAACATCGACATAGCAGCTGGTGGTTCCATTATGAAGAAAACCGCAACTGAAGCTCACAAAATTATTGATAATACAGCCTCCCACTCACATGAGTGGCATCAGGAAAAATATATTTTTCGTTCATCTAAAGCGCCTAGAGCCGATTATAGCCATGAATTTGATTCTGTTTCTGCAAAAATAGATGCTTTTGAAAGATGAATGGAAACGATGAATAAAGATATTCACGCAATACGAATCAGTTGTGAGCAATGCGGTGGACCACACTTAACGAAATATTGTCACATTGAACAAACAATGGAACAACGAGAGAATGTTTCCTACATGAACCAAAGGCCGGGAAATAATTATCAAAATAATTATCAACCGCCAAGGCCAAACTTCAATCGAAATCAAAACATTCTTTACAATCCAAATGGACCCAATAATAACTCGTATAACCAACAAGGTCCGAATAACCAACCAACTCAAAACAACACTTTCAATCAACAAAGACCTAGCTTGTATAAACCACCACAACAAGCCGAAGAGAAAAAGCCAAATCTGGAAGAAATGATGGCAAAGCTAATGGAATCTCAAACACAATTTATTACATCTCAAACCCAAACAAATGAGAGGTTTGATCAGTCATTAAGAACTCAACAAGCTTCCATTTTGAATCTAGAAAAACACGTAGGTACTCTTGCTAGCATGATGAGTGAGATGGAACACGGAAAGCTACCGAGTAATACTGAAGTAAATCCTCGGAATGTGAATGTTAATATGGTATCAACGAATTCTGAAAAACCAGCATCAAAAGATGGGAAGGTTTTAGATGTGAGTAACAAAGAAGAAGTTACAACACCACCACTACCACCACCCGAGTATGTAAAGCCAGTGGTGGCACCATACAGACTACCCATCCCGTTTCCAAGAAAAGGAGTTGAGTATGAGCAAATGATAGGTAATAAAGTTTGTGATACCTCTGGAAAGAAGAAGAAGAATAAGAAAGTGCAAGAAACAAAAACCGTAAAAGTAAACCCGGTGAAGACAGTTCCACCGAAACCTCCACCCAGGTTGGGTAATCTGGGTGAATTTATTGTTCCTTGTCTACTTAGTGATTGTGTCATGTATGATGCACTAGCAGATTTAGGTGCGAGTGTGAGTGTTATGCCTCTTTCATTATATAAGAGATTAGGAGTAGGTGAGTTAAGTCCAATGAAAATGAGTGTTAGACTCTTTGATCAAACCATTAAGCACCCAGTTAGAATTGCTGACAACTTACCCATTCAAGTAGGTAATTTAACCTTTCTAGTCAAATTTATTGTCATTGACATAGAAGAGGACTCAAACACTCCTCTAATTTTAGGTCGACCATTTTTAGCGTCTACCGGGGTGTTATTTGATGTAAGAGAGGGTAGAATGATACTTAGTGATGGTGACAAATTGGTCACCTTTGTGATTCGAAAGTTTAAATCTCCACCAACCAAAACCGTTGAACCAACAAAAACGATTGGTAAGAACCATGTTGTTTTACCAACTCCAATGGTAGTGCTTAACAATAATAAAACACCTAAGTGTGGGGAAGATGAAGTAACACCTAATGATGACTTGATAAAAAAGAACCCCGTTGTTAATGCGAAATTAAATGACCCCGTTATTAATAGTTCAATGAAGAAACTTATTAAACGGATTCGCGATGCTAGAACCAAGGGGAAGTTTAAGTTGTGTAACTGGTTAGTATCCAATCTATCGCCTAAAAAAAAGGCAAAACTAGTTGAATTTGTGGATATTACACAGGAATCCGACCAATGGCTTAAAGCAAAAGTCACAGATATGCAACTTGATTATGGTCCAAGAGAAATTGACAATGAAGTTAATCACAATTTTGACACCATAGCTACCTAAGTGTGGGGAGATTCAAATGTTCTAAAAAGAAAACACTGTCTAGAGTTAGTTGTTCTGTTCTCATGTAGTTCCAAGAATGGAATTCGATTGGTCTTTTTCGCTAGCAGACACTAAAGAACTAGTTTTCTCCCCCCCCCCATTCTGAATTTTTGTTTTGTAGGTTTTGTATGAAATTAATATGCATTTTTAAATTTAAGTTTGTGTGAATTTAAAAACAAAATTTACTTTATTTTATTAAGTTTAAAAAAATGATTTCTAAAATTCGTCGTAAGTTAAAGACTAGGTCATGGAACCGGAATTGCTTTACCCGAGGGCGGGGCGAAAAATTTTGTTATCATTATTTTTAATTTTATTGATCTAAAGTATACCAAAAAAATTAAAAAAACTCAAAAATCTTTTCTTTTAAAACAATCGCTTTAAAAATGATAAATTTTAAATTTTGTCGAGGGACGGACTAGGTAAACGTACCGAAACTACCTCTACCTAAAGTAAAAGGAAACAACATTTTTAATAAAAAAATTATTCATTTAAATTGTTTTAATAAATAAAGGTTTTATAAATATATATAATATATATATATATATATATATATATATATATATATATATATATATATATATATATATATATATATATATATATATATATATATATATATATATATATATATATATATATATATATATTATATGTTTGTAGTTTATCTTATGTACAGCATTAAGTTCAGCAAAAGCTAATAATTTTAACGACAAGACGTAAAATATCAAATGTGATATAAAACAATATGTTTGCAACCTCTGTATTTTTAATCATTTTTCTACACTAATCACCCTCATGAATTTATAATTATAGTCTACTTTCATGCAAATGAGGGCATTGTATGACCTCAAGTGTGGGGAAGGGTTATAAATTCTCTCGGGTTTACACTTAGTTTAATTGCCAAATTTTGTGAAAATTTAAAAAAAAAATTCAATTAAATGAATTCAAAATCGGTTTATACATATTTATGAACGATAAAACTAGGTGATAATACCGAAATTATTGTTACCTCGGAAAGGACATAAATTGAGAAACAACCCAAAACGCTTGAATTCATTTAAAATGGAATAGAAGAGAATAAAAAGGCAAAGAAAGACATATATTACATATTTTTGTACAAGATTATTGCAGGTGCTTTTGTTTTGGACTAAACTAATCAGTTTTACCCGATTTACTGTAATATATTTGAAAGAAAGATTGATCTACACGATGAATCAATTCCATCATTAAAAGAAAGTAAAGTCTTCCGAAAAAGACACGCGCTTCTTGATATAGGTCAAGAAGTTGTCGTCCAGACCAGCTGTAGGTTGACGAAAAATCTAGAAAAGTCATCTCTAAAATCAGCAGGAAATCCACGGACCTAAGCATCAAACAGGGTCGCAAAGTGGTCAGACTTATCCTAACCATGAGAGGATCTGTCTCATAAAATGGGGAGGGCGCCGTGCAAATTAGCTTGATAAGACTAATGAATCAGACCCCCAGAAAGGATAACCTCCTTAAAGATTAAAAATCAGTTTTTAAGCCTGATATTACCCAATCCTTGAGATTGACCTTAAAGATTAAGAATTACAAACTCATGGAATTCGATGATATCTAAACTCGAGCTTGAACGATAAAATATTTTGATCAAATTAAAACCGATTTGTTTTCTAAAAACCTATTTTCAATGCATTCATTACCATTGAACGTAAAATCCTAAAGAATTCACTGAAATTCATTAGGTCACCTGAACCAAATCGGGTATCAACCGTAAGAACGGTGGTTGCATAGCATAGTTGAAGACAGGACCTTGTGCCAGAGCGAAAAATTATAGGGTGATCTTTACTATTTCTCCTACAAAGGATAGTAATTGCATTCGACACGTTGTGGACCATGAACAAATGCATGTCATTAGACATTGCCTTAACAGTTGCTTGTTCATTGCTTTTCTTTATAACCGGACGGTAGTTTACCGAAAGGTAATATACGGAGCAAGTATACTGGACGTGTTGCTTTCCTAATACAAGGATTAGCAAGTGGGTGACACAAAACCGTAAAGTTTTGAGCTAAAATTTTAAAATATGAAACCCATGCAACCTACAAAAATATTTTGCAAACACCGGTGAAGGGTTATTCCGGAAAACTTATCTAGGGTAAAAGCTAGAATGAATTTTCAAAAGATCAAATATTTTCATAAAGATCCAATTTTCTTAAAGGATCTAAATTTGTATAGTCATGTGGGACTGTAAACCACATCGTTACTATCATTGTGTATACCGCCGTATCAAAATCACTGAGGTATAAAGTGTGAAAATAAAAAAAGTGATTCGAGTGAAGTGTGATTTTAATTTCAAGTTCTGTATTGCTTGAGGACAAGCAATGTTCAAGTGTGGGGATATTTGATAATGCTCCAAATGAACATATATTTAGTATCAATATCCTTCCAACATGTAAAGCTTTTAGTTGCAATTGTTCTATTTTTATGTAATATTCGTTTAAATAAATAAGTGCTAAGACAAAAGACAAAAATGACGATTTGAAGACGCAAATGACCAAAAAGCTCAAATGTACAAGTTACAATCTAAGTAGTTCCAATTATTGATAATTAACGTCTAAATATTGACAAGAGTACAAGTCACGGAACGCAAAGTACAAGATATCTACGCGTACGAAATGACGTTCAAAAATCCGGAACCGAGACATAAACCAAGTATCAACGTACGACTCAACTGAGCTAAAATTACAAGGCAACTATGCACAAGAATATAATATAATATATATACATAATTATATATAAATATTATTATATTATATATTATAATATTCAGCAGACCACGTTTAACTCAATTTGGTGAGCTGGAATCCGAAGTTCCGTGCTCGCGGAGCTGTAAGGCACAAAAGTACCGCACTCGAAGAGCTGTACAGTTCAAAGTGGGCTTATAAAAGCTCACGCATTCTGCTCGAATTCTACACATCTTTTTCTTTTACTTCATCATTGTAATATATATTTATATTATAATTTTAATTTAAGTTAATTTTAATAATAAAGTTATAGTTTAGTTGAGTTATTGTAAGAAATGTTTTACGGGTTTTAAGTCGAAACTCTGTACGTGTAACGCTAAGCGATTAAATACCACTGTAAGCTATGTTCTTCCTTTTTAAATTAATGTCTCGTAACTAAGTTATTATTATGCTTATTCAAGCCAAAGTAATCGTGATGTTGGGATAAAATATTAAGACGGGGTTATTGGATTTTGTACCATAATTCGAGTTTGGACAACAGACTGACACTTGTGGACATTGGACTATGAACTATTAATAGATGGGGGTATTGTCTAATCGAATGACAACTCATTAGAATCTGTCGAACCTATCTTCAAATTAGTTAATCTAATAATTATTAAATGATTATGCATGTCCTATTTAGTGACGTTTATACGACATCTTTTACGATCATTTAATTAATTATTCGGGTTGGGTAATTGATTATTCAAACTGATCAAGTGGGTAAATTAATGTTCATATCTTATTAAAATAGGGGTGGATTACATACCAGGATAATTGGTGTAATTGTTAACAAAGTAATAAAACCTTGGATTACACGCAATCGATAACCTGGTGTAATCATTAAACAAAGTATTAAAACCTTGTTACAGTTCGAATCCCTAATTAGTTGGAATATTTGACTTCGGGTATAAGGGTAATTTGACGAGGACACTCGCACTTTATATTTATGACCGATGGACTATTATGGATAAAAACCAGATAGGTTTCAAATAATCCATGACAAAAGGACAATTAACCCAGAGTAATAAATTAAAATCAAAACGTCAAACATCATGGTTACGGAAGTTTAAATAAGCATAATTGTTCTATTTTATATCTCATCGTATTTTTATTTACTGTCATTTTATTTATTGTCAATTTAATATTGTTATTTATTTTACACACTTTAATTATTGTCATTTATCTTTACGCTTAAAATATAAAATCGACAAACCGGTCATTAAACGGTAAACCCCCTTTTATAATAATAATATTACTATATATAATTATATATATTTTATATAAATATCGTTGTTAAAAATATAGCGTTAAACTCAGCTAGCTCCCTTTGAAACGAACCAGACTTACTAAAAACTACACTACTCTATGATTAGGTACACTGCCTATAAGTGTTGTAGCAAGGTTTAGGTATATTCCATCTAATAAATATATAAAACTTGTATCATATTTCGCCGTATTTCATATTAAAAATAATAGTATTTCATACTACACCTCGCACACATCAGTTGGTGAGTTCATTAGTTTATCATCAATATTCATTTCAATCATTTTTATAGACCACAAGATTTTCATTTCCATTTCTCATAAATATACATCTCATACATAGAGATAAAAATCATTCATATGGATTGAACACCTGGTAATCGACCTTAACAAGATGCATATAGAATATCCCCATCATTCTGGGACATCCTGGACATGATAAATTCGAAGTACTAAAGAATCCGCAACATGGATGGGGCTTGTTGAGCCCGATAGATATATCTTTAGGATTCGTGTCAATTAGGGGCCAGTTCCCTAATTCTTAGATTACCAGACTAAAAGGGGCATATTCGATTTCGATCATTCAACCATAGAATGTAGTTTCAATTACTTGTGTCTATTTCATCAAACATTTATAAAAGCGCATGTATTCTCAGTCCCAAAAATATATATTGCAAAAGTATTTAAAAAGGGAGTAATGAAACTCACAATATTGTATTTCATAGTAAAAATACATATAACGTCATTGAACAAGTGCAAGGTTGGCCTCGGATTCACGAACCTATATATATATATATATATATATATATATATATATATATATATATATATATATATATATATATATATATATGTTGGTCAATATCTGTCTGGCAATTTTGGTCAAGTCGTAGTGTATCACAATCCTAATGCTCAAGATTATCATGAAAAAGTCAACAAAAGTCATCTAATCAAAAAATGACTTCCAAAATCTATATATGTTTAAATATAGCCGTTTTATATATTTAAATATATTTATTAGATTTTATTAGAGTAAATAATGCAAGTGATTTATTAATAAAAATTTATATTAAAATTTATATATGATAAAAATATACTTTTATATATCTTAGGTAATAATTTATAAAGTTCACTTAACATCATAAAAATATAGTGGTATGTATTATTCATGTAATTATATTATGTGTGGTAAAAATATCTTTGTATCACATAATTATTTGATAAAATAGTATTGATAATAATCCTAATGAGTAAAAGTTTTGATAGTTGAATGAATCGATAATTTACAAACCCAACCTATCACATAATTGACTAAATTTTCATATTCAAAAATTCTAAGATAAATCAATGTAACTAGTTTATATATATTTATTTGTGATCTATATGTTATTTAATGAATTAAATAACTTATATTTATTCTACATATTTTAAATAATTAATATTTATATAGAAAATATTTCTTAAATTATTTCATCATTTATTATATTGTATTAGTGATAATATTTTATGTCAATATATGGTAAAAATATTTTTTTATATATTAAGTAATATAATTTATATAACGTTCACAATAATATCATTTTTATGATAAAAATATAGTGATATGTATAATTGTATTATATTTAATAAATATATATTTGAATCAAATATTTCTTTGATTAAATAATATAATATTGATAATAATAATAATAATGAACCAAAAGATGTATTATTTTGTAATAATAATATTAATTATTTTAATAATAATAATAATAATAATAATAATAATAATAATAACAATAGTAATATTTATTTTTACTAATGATAATAATAATTTTGATAATAATAATAATCTTTTGTAATACTAATGTCATAATAATAATAATATTACTAATAATGATTACAAATAATGAAAATGATATTTTTTATTTAAATCATAATCTTAACATTATTTTAACTGAATTGTGATACTTATACTTATTATTTCCTAATTGACTTGTTTAATAATTTTTAGTCCTCTTTTATATCGCATTCATAATAATGATAATAATAGTAATCAAAATAACTAGATGATACTGATATTAGTTTTAATGATAATAATACTAATGATGATAATTATTAATGATAATACTAATAACTATTATAATGATTATAATAATAGTAATAATTAATAATAATACTAATAATTATAATATTAATAATAATCTTAATGATAATAATGATAGTAATAATAATAAAAATGACAAATTTTAATGATAATACTTATAACTTTAATGATAATAATAATAATTATTATTATTAGTTAATAATAATAACGATGATAGTAATAATAATAATCATAATAATACCAAAATTAATGATAATTCAGTTGACGATATCTTTTAATCCGTTCATCGAAAACATACGCTTTCTAAATGAAAATTATTAATTTTTCGCCAGCTTTCCAACGACATGCATATCATATATCTTATCTCAGTGGCATATGTATCTAATTCATAATTCATCAAAGCTATCTAACCACAAAATTAAAAGATATACTCGAGCAATAGTCAGGGATACACTATCAATATATAAAAGATAAGATATGAATGCTCACGTATCAATATTGTGATTCAATATTGCAGGAAAGGTACGTAGATGCGACAGAGATGATAAACACTAGATTGATCTCACGAACATACCCCCGAATAATACCCATCACCTCCATGGCTATAACCCATAATTTCGTTAGCTCTATCTCGCTCGTAAAACCCGTTTTGAAATAACTCGCTCATGACCTCATCGTAATATTTTATGTATAATACTAATAATAATACTACTAAATAGGATTTATAATAATAATATTAATTTTATTTAATAAAAATAATAATAATATAAATATATACGGAGGTAAATATAGATAGAAATATGTGTGTGTGTGTGTGAGAACCAGTGCACGAGCTCGATTTATAGACATTTCCTGGAATCCCCATCCATGTGATCGTATGGATGTAGTGTGATATCCTCGTGCGATCGCATGACTTCAAGATACTGCTCATGATCGTTTGTTTTACTTTGCCGATACTCTATATCAATATTATATATAAATATATTTTTAATCTATATAATTAATTAAATATTATATTATATTTACATGCATAATTAACTTGTAATTTTAGTTTCGATGACTCGTACATTGTCAGTCAACTTATGTCTCAGTTCCGGTTTCTCGAACTCATTTTCGTACGTTTAGAAAACTTGCACTTTTCGTTTCACGACGTGTACCTTTATTAATAATTAGACTTAATTCACCAATAATTATAGTAATTGAAATGTAACTTATTCATTTGAGTGTTTTAGTCATTTGCTTCTATAAATCAACGTCTAAATATTTATCAAAGTATATTTAATTCAAAACGTTTTATATCTAAGTTAATATTATATTTTGTAAAATATATATATATATATATATATATATATATATATATATATATATATATATATATATATATATATATATATATATATATATATATATATATACAAATATCATCATTTAAATTATAACTTGTACACATTATATATATAATTGAAATATTTATCTAATAATATAATATTTTGTTTTTCAAAACTAATTATATTTCAAAGACCGTTATATAATTTAAAATCATTTAAATATTTAACAATGATTATGTCACATAACGTTTACATTTTAAAACTTAACTAAGTATAGCTCATTTATGTACTAGCGTTTATTTTAATTTCTTAAACGTACTAGTTATCCTATCTTCATATCAATCGAATCACTTAAGCAAGTGTTACTATCGTTTACTTAGCTAATTTGAAATCATATATATTTAATATACATAAACACGTTTTAAATACTCGATGCAAGTTATTTATATATATGGTTCTAACAATTTACATTACGACTTATTGTATGTATTCAAACTCATTCGTTAAAAGGTTTCACCTATATCCAAAATGTTTTCAATAATATGAAAACTAAATAATTATCTTATCAAAGACTCGAGGCAATCATTGCATTGAAAGTTAAGCAGGAATCTCTACTAACCTTTGTCCAGTTATCGTTAATTGATATATTTGTTCTTACTTGTAATTCACTTTACCATTTTCTGAATATTGTTAAAATGGAAAGATTTCTCAAATCAACGTGGACCTCACAATAGAGACCCGTAATCATGTCATAATGTATCTGATAATTCAATCATCTGATATTATCTTTTAATTTTCACCGATAAACTTATATTGAAACTATTACATTTATGTAAAGTATTATTTATCAAATACATTGTTAACGTTTTCAAGTCATATAATAATTTCATAACTTATTTTCATATTAACCAAACCGTTAAATGTTTTATTAATATTTCTCAATTTAATAATCACACATATGTATATATTCATACATATCTATTTACACATAATTGTTCGTGAATCATACAGAGCAATCGAAGGGTAAATGAATACATGAACACAGTTCAAAGTTTTCGAGATTTCAACATTACAGACTTTGCTTATCGAGTCGAAAACATTAAATCATTTAAAGATTAAGTTTAAATTTGGTCGGAAATTTCCGGGTTGTCACAACTAATAATAAAGATACTAATAATAATAATAATAATAATAATAATAATAATAATAATAATAATAATAATAATAATAATAATAATAGAAATAATAATAATATTAATAATAACATCAAAGTAATACTAATAATAAGAATGATATCATTAATAATGGTATTATATATATATATATATATATATATATATATACACACACACACACACACACACACAAATAGTCATTCGTAAATCGTCAAAAATGGTCGAAGATCAATTGCATATATGAAACAGTTCAAAAATTTTGAGACTCAACCTAACAGACTTTGCTTATCGTGTCAAAAATATTAAATCGTATCGAGAGTTTGGTTTAAAATTAGTCGAAATTTTCCGGGTCGTGACATAAAGGGTGTTTTAAACAGAAGAACTTTGTATGCACAGAAGAGGCAGATAAGGCATTTCAAGAAATGAAGCAACTGCTCGCTACGCTACCTACATTGATTGCGCCTATAGATGGTGAAATATTATATCTTTATATTTCGATTGCGAATGAGGCATTTGGTTCAGTGCTTGTTGCGGAACGAAATAAAGTTCAGAAGCCAGTTTACTTTGTTAGCATGGCGCTCGCGGGAAGTGAAATAAACTACGCGCTTATCGAGAAATTTATTTATGCGCTGGTTTTGACATCAAGAAGATTATGCAGATACTTTCAACGTCATCCAATATATGTTTTCAATGACTTGCCAGTTAAACAAGTTTTGAGTACACCCGCAGTATCACGAAGACTCGCCAAATGGGCAATCGAGTTAGGAGAATTTGAAATAACATATTTTCCGCGCACATCTGTAAAGGGCCAGGTTTTGGCAGATTACCTTGCAGAAATGAAGGTGAGCTTGAAGTTATCTATGAAAGAACGCACTTAAAGCCTCTTCAACATGAAATATGGGATTTATATACAGATGGTGCGTCGTGTATTGAAGGTGCGGGTGCGGGATTAGTATTAACAAGCCCGAATGGTGAAGAGCATACATACTTGCTGCATTTTAATTTTGATATAACGAATAATGAGGCTGAATATGAACCACTGCTCACGGGATTAAAAATGGCGCATAAAATGAATATTTTACAGTTACGCGCGTATGTAGATTCGCAGTTAGTGGCAAATCAATTCAATGGCTCATTTGAAGCTCATGAGTTGTCTATGCAAAAGTATTTGAAGCTAGTGTAGGAAGCCGCGGAAAAATTTAAATTTTTTGAATTATCACAAGTATCCAGAAGTCAAAATAAAAAGGCGAACGCGCTAAGTAAGCTTGTTGCATTGACTTTTTTGCATTTCCAAAAGCAAGTCTGGGTAGAAGAGCTTCCCAATAAATCCATTGATGGTAGTTTGATTTTTGCGGCTATAGAAGAAGTTCAAAAAAATTGGATGGATCTTATAGTGCATTATTTGCGCAATAATACACTACCAGAGGACAAGAAAGAAGCTCGATTAGTGTGACAAAGATCCCCTATGTATGTGATTGAAAACGATATGCTATATCGCAAATCATATCTGGGACCATTAATGCGGTGCACAGGACACGCAGAGGCTGCAACGATTATTGAAGAGGTGCATAGTGGATCTTGTGCTCTTCATTCAGGCTACAAAAACTATTGCGGCAAAAATAATGCGACTGGGTTATTTTGGCCTACCCTGTATCGTGATGTTGCGCAAATAGTTAAAAGATGTAAAAGTTGTCAAAGGCATGCGCCTGCAGAACAGAAAGCCAAGGCACGACATGATCTCAATTAATTCACCACGACTGTTCTATAAATGGGCCATTGATATTGTGGGACCATTTCCCCCGGGGGCGGGAATTTAAAGTTTCTGATTGTGGCAATTGATTATTTTACTAAATGGGTAGAAGCTAAAGCTTTACGCACAATAACTGGAGTGCAAGTGCGGTATTTTGTGTGGGAATACATTGTTTGCAGATTTGGTATCCCACGAGAACTTGTAAGTGATAATGGGGCACAGATTGCAAAGGACCCATTTTTAAGCTGGTGTGCAGAATTGAATATAATCCAAAAATTTACATCGGTTGTGCATCTGCAAGCAAATGGGCTATGCGAAGTAACTAACCGTGATATTGTTTGCGGGATTCAAAAGCATTTGAATGAAAAGCGAAATGGATGGGTTGATGAGCTATCAAATGTATTATGGGCTCATCGCACAACTTTCAAGAAAAGTACAGGCGATATACCTTTTAGCCTTGTGTATGGTTCAGAGGCAATGATCCCTGGGGAAGTCTTTGTTCAAACGCACAGAGTTGCTAACTTTGATGAAACTACGAATGCAGATGACATTTGTGAAAATTTAAATTTCATTGAGGAACGCAGACTTATGTCCGCAATAAGGGAGACTAACAATAAGCAACAAATTGCCAAGTATTACAACAAGAAGGTACGCGTGTTAGCCTTTGATGTTGGTGAGTGGGTTTTGCGAAATAATGAAGCAAGCCGTGCTGAAAAGTTGGAAAATTGAGACCTAATTGGGAGGGACCATACCAAATAATGGGAATTAATGCGACAGGCTCTTATAAACTCCAAGACATTGAAGGGCGTAACATACCTAATGCGTGACATGCTACTTTGCTGAAAAGATACTACATGTAATGAAAAATAATATGTAAAATTGTTGCAAAATCAATGTAATGATTAGTGCTATATGAAGCAAAATTATGATTGTAATGTTGTGCGAAATAAATAAAGTTCAAATTTCTCTCAAATATCATAATGAGATATTTGTGCATAATTTGTAAGCTTTATGCATAGCATAAATAATGAGATTCCAACTGTACAAGTGATGGTAAAGACCACTTGTTTGTTAATGAAAATAATTAAAGTGTATGCGAAAAGAATGAGACTTGAAAAATTTTGCACAATGTATTTGATCTAGCCATACTTAGATGCTTCGCAAAAAACACAAATTTATGCCTAAAGATCATTTTGGCGGACTTAGAAGATTCATAATGTGCATAAAGCACGTGCATACAAGTTGTTTCGCATAAAGTAATTGTTTGTTATCTGCACAATAATGAACAATGAAATTGCAACGGACAATGCTAGTAATTATGGATAATATTCTTAAGAACTATGTAAATAATAACAATTGCAATTGAAAAATGGAAAATTTTATTATAATACTGCGAAATTACAAGAAGCATGATCAATGCGCTTATCGTTGCGCTAGTGTTGTGAAACCCTAATCCTAACTGTCTAAGTCTAGTTTAATGATGTCTTCGACGGGAGCATCTTTATCTTGACTTATGGCGTCCAGTTTAGGAATAGGAATTTCACGAATTCCTTCTTTTGCCCACGCGAGCATTTCTTCTGCTTCTTCAAGAGGACAAATGAGCTTTTCAATGTATTCCGGCATCGGTTCTGGCAATACAGTCACCTTACTAATCTCTCCCAAAAACTTGACTCGCTTAAGTTGCTGTAGTGCTGTTATATGTTTCAAATCGCTGAGAAACAGGGCGTGAATCCATGATTTTTTGCCCAAGCACGGGTAAATGTTCACGAAGTTTAGCAAAATTAGTTTCCGCATTTATTTTTGCCGATAAAGCTGCATTCAAGTCGGCTTGAGATTGAATAAGTTTGTTTTTCATGGCATCATGTGCCACTTGAAGATTGTCTTTTTCGATGGTTCTAAGTTTAGATTGGGCGGTTGCGAGTTTGGATTGTTCTTTTTTCAAAAAATCAAGATATTTTTCTTGACGAGACGTTGCATCAAACGCAGATGCAAAGGTCATGAAAAAATTCTGCGAAAAACAATTAAACGCATCGCTATGCGAGAGTTTGCTGAACTCAGCGCGTAGTTCATGCAGGAGAGCTAACTTCATATGTTGCCGTTGATCAAGGGCAACTTCTGGGGATGCGCACAGGTAGCCTTGAAGGCCATCAACTCTTATAGCTTTCAAGGTGCTGGGAGGAGTGTGCCAGAGGTCTTCGTATTTGGAGAGGTCAAACGTTGGAGGTGAACTTAATTGCGATGTTTGTGGAGGAGTAATGATTGTTTCCGCTGAAAATAAATAAACAAATGTGTTAGCATAAGTATACTATAGATATTGCTCAACGCTAAAATAATAAAATGAAAGTGTGTAAGATTACCAGTTTTGGGTTCCATGGGAGTAACTGATCTGGATCGCGTAATCCTTTTTTCAGTAGAACCAATGAGAGGAGACGTAGCTTTGCGTTTGCTTGGAGTCTCAGTTTCTGCGCGGGTAGGAGGAGACTTAAGCGCATATTTGGATGCTCTTGCTTCGGGACTCTTCAGTCTTTCAGCAAGAAATTGTTTTGTGTCATCTTTCTTCTCAATTTCTGATACCTTCATGATGATGATTAGGACAACCGAAAATTACTTGTGAAAAAGAGTAGGTTGATAAGGGAAGAAAGCGATGAAGAATAATGTGAATGAGAAAGAAATATGAGATAAAGTGTGTTGGATGGAATGCTGACCAAAACCTATATATAGTGAAAAAATACAATGTAACGGTTATAAACGCAATAATAATTAATCAACGGATATAAAAATAGCCATTGAGAAAGTATAGTGCAGTTGCGCGTATAAGTTGTGCGAATATTTTTTGAAGATCACTGAAACTACAATTTTTATTTTTTAGAGTTTATTGTCTTACATTTTCTGCAAAAATGTAACACAATAAACTGGGGGGACTTGATCATATACATACGTATGTATATGTATATTTGTAGTGCGAAAAGCTACTTAAAGACAATATATGCAAGACATTAAACCACGGTAAATGTAAACATACGCGGTTAGACTGCGCGGAATATTAAAGAGTGCGTAGGCTTCTCGCAGTACTTGTGCGGAATGCCTAAGTGCGCGCACATCTTACTTCCGCGTAGGTCTCAAACCTATAAATAGGGAGCTTGGCCTCTCATTTAAGGTTGTTGATTCTGGAAGAATTGCCCTTGCCATATTGATCTCTCTCGTGAGTTTGCCCGAGACTTGATCTTTGTTGGTTAAGGTAATTTACGAAGGCCGGGACATGGTTGTTGATCGTTTAGCACTTAATGAAATATGACAAAAAGGTCCCAAAATCCTAATCGACATCCATTGTAACCCCTCATTGCACTCAATCCTTGATTAACCTTTATTGGATAATCTAGGATTAATCAGTTACCAAAGACGGCGAGGACTCAATTTGATACGATTTGGGTGATAGTTGATCGGTTGACGAAAAGTGCATTGTTTCTTCCCATTCGAGAGACGATTTCGTCGGAGACCTTGTCTAAGTTGTTTATCAAGGAGGTGATATCGAGACATGAGGTTCCTATATCTATTGTTTCAGATCGGGACACTCGTTTCACATCTCGATTTTGGAATAAGTTTTAT